>NW_023270268.1:78453067-78500692 GCF_011800145.1 Mirounga leonina
AGGAAGGAAGGAAGGAAGGAAGGAAGGAAGGAAGGAAGGAAGGAAGGAAGGAAGGAAGGAAGGAAGGAAGGAAAACTCTGGTGTGCAGAATGGTAAGGGTTAAGATGTACTGTCTTGGGGTGCCTGGGTGGCTCAGTCGTTAAGCGTCTGCCTTCGGCTCGGGTCATGATCCCGGGGTCCTGGGATCGAGCCCCGCATCGGGCTCTCTGCTCAGCAGGAGGCCTGCTCCTCCCTCTCCCACTCCCCCCGCTTGTGTTCCCTCTCTCGCTGTGTCTCTCTCTGTCAAATAAATAAATAAAATCTTTAAAAAAAAAAAGATGTACTCTCTTTCTAGAGTTGTCCCTAAGGGAAATGGAGAGTGAGAGATCTGGCTGCTGAGTCAGAGGAAGGCAATTACACTTTTCCAGGAGAGGAAGATCAACCCGTATAGACTTGTTCTTTCATGCCGCTGAGATTTTCCACTCCATTTTTTCCCCTTCTCAAATCCTTCTAAATTTTTATGTGAAACATTTTCCCCTCAAGGGCTGTGAGGAACCATTTTGTAGTCTTTACTGTAACACATGGGCGAGGGAGGACTCGAATCCCTTCAAACACTGGACAAAATCTGCCAACTGAAAGGGCTTCTTCTTGGGCCGTGACCAGATGCAAATGTGTGATGTCAAGCCAACCTAAACTATCCCATTGTTTTCAAATGTGACTAAGTACTGACTAATATTACTTCCTCTGGCACTTTTTTTTTTTTTTTTGACTCAGTAGAATGGAAAAGTTCCAGGCCGTTGTTATACATTGCTGTCTGGACAGAATGACTTCCTGCGCATCATAACCACTTGAGAGAGGGGGAAAAAAAGGAAGGGAAAAAAAAAACAAACAAAAAAGAAAAAAACCTCTCAAGAGTCCCCTTAACTTTAGCAATGGTTTTTTTTGTTCTTGAATTTTATTGTTTTTGTTTTTGCTATTCCGTGTTATTCACAAAAGCAAGAAAGAATATCAAAATCCAAGTTAGAAAAGACCTTGTCCAGGTCATCTAGTGAGGAGCCAACACTTTCCCTGCCCTTCCTGAGATCTGTAGTGTCGCCATGACATCCTCGCCAAGCTGTTCAAGCATGATGTAAACACTCTCTTTCTTCGGGAGCGCTGTCCCTTCCAAAACAAGTCCTCACACCTTTGGGCTGCCAACAGTTGCTTCTGCCTCCCTGTAGACTATTCCTCATAGTTCTGCCTTCTGGGAAACAAGTTGTGTTTGCAGACAGTAAAGAGATTTCAGAGCCTTGTTCCATGTGGACTAGATCACTAGAGACAGGATTGGTAATGACTTCTCTCAGGGAGAAAATGAAGAAATGAGCAGAACCGAAGCTCTGGGAATATCTTCAAAGAGAGGAAAGAGAGAAAAAGGACCCCCATTAAATGTACCTTTGAAAGGTCAGAGAGATCCCTCCTCCCTCATCAGTGGCAGATGACAGCACATATTGTTTAATATAAGCCTTTCAGACCAAATGGAGTCCCAATGTTTCCTCTGCTCCTTTTCCCTTCCAAAATCTTGGAAGATGTCAGCCCCTGTCTCACCCAGCTCCTCTGGATGCAGACTCCATTAGTTTCAGTTAGCAGCCTCAGCTTCTCCTCTCTCCCTCCTAGCCAGTCTGGCAGCAGAAAGGATTGACTGACCCATGCTACATTCCAGAGAAAGCCTGCTAGCCATGGGCAATGAGGAAAATCTCCCCTCTCTGAAATCCACTGCCAATGGTTTTGGTCACTTTTCCCAGGTTGTGAGTCATTTCTATAACCTCTGAGTTTCAACCAATTTTAGGGTCAGATGAAAAGCCAGTCCCCACAGGGGCTTTTAGTTCCCTGGGAATTAGGAAGAAGGATTCATTACATGGCAGAGATGATTGCTTTTTTCTTTTCAACTGCGATTGGTGGCCCTGAAACCACAGCCATCAAATGCAGAAGCTCTGCTAAATCATCACTATTTCAACTGCTAATTAGTTCTAATGTTCACAGCAGAGGAGTCTGTGGGGGCAATAAACTGCTTCTTCAAGTGATTAAACTTCCAAGTGAACACACTTTGATTACCACAAGAACCATTCCTTTGCAAAGGTTCTCCAAGGCAACTAACTGCATCCTCAAGACATAGTTCCACGAATGGAGGATTAGTAGACTGGAATTTGGGTGTGCACAGACCTTAACCCTGTCTCCTCTGGCCAAATCCCTGCTCCACCTCTGGTTCTGGTGAGATGCCTCAGGGGACCACATGTGACAAAGCTAAAGAAGTTTCAGGGAATAGCAAGTTCACTGGGTTGGCTGTAAGATGACACTGCCCAAAGGCCTGGGCCATCAGAGGGAGAATGACTAGAAGGGCAGTTGGGGAGACAGTCATCTGCTATGTCTGGGGTATCAGAGCTCCTGACCCTTGGTCCTGATTTAAAGGTGTGGATTTGGAGAAAGGCACTGTGACGGTCAGGAAACCTGAGGCACTATGCCAAGTACTTGCACATGACTTCTCTCATAGCAAAAACAAAGGCATTTATTTGATCCGACTCTTTTTCAGAGGTATTCATTTAATGTGCTTTAAAAAACAAACAAACAAAAAACTAACAACTATACGTGAACTATAGGCTCACTGCAGAAAAAGTAGAAAATACAAACAAGCAAAAAAGAAAGTTCTAGTATTCCGTAAGCTCCTCATCTAGAGAGGCGTTTTTCAACCTCAGCACTACTGACATTTTTAGTTGAATAATCCTTTGTTGTGAGGGCTGTCCTCTGTATTGTAGGATGTTTAATAGCATCCCTGGTTTCTACCCCCTAGATGCCATTAGACCACTGTTCCCCCTCCTCCCCACCATTGGAACAACCAAAAATGTCAGGAGACATTGCCATATGCCCCCTAGTGGTGAAATCACTCCCATTGGAATCACTGCTGTAAAGATAACCAGTAACACCATTTTCCAGTCTTTTTTCTTGCATACCTACTAGCAAATTCATATTTTTAATAGAGTTGTAGCATATATATTGTTTAGTTCCTGAACATTTTCCCATGTTGATATCTGTTCTACGTCATCTTAACCTCTTAATGTGCTCCATTGCATGGTTGTGTTTTGGTTTATTTCATCCCCAATTTGGGGACGATTAGATTATTTCCAAGGGTAGTAAGACTATTAAAACAAAAACAAAGCAAAATTATTGTGCCTCTTTTTCTTTCTAAAATGGGAAGAGGTTGGCATAATGCATATGAATAGGGAAATAAATTCTTATGTTCCATCCTTCCACTTACAGAAACCATTGGGGGAACATGAAAAGGACAGAAATCTTAAGACTCTTCCTTGCTGGGGTGCGTGGGTGGCTCAGTTGGTTGATCATCTGACTCTTGATTTTGGCTCAGGTCATGATCTCAGGGTCATGGGCTCGAGTCCCATGTCGGGCTCCGCTGGGCATGGAACCTGCTTAAGCTTCTCTCTCTCCCTCTGCCCCTCTTCCCCAAACAAAAAAGACTCTTCCATGCTGTTAATGAGTAAGACCCTGCATAGAATCCACTCCTGAGTTAGGATGGCATACAAGTTGAGGAGTAGAGAGCCAGATGAATTTGAAAAATATAAGGTAAAGGAAATAGGTTAGGGGTGGGTAGACAAGGAGGGCAAGAATGAGGGATCCTGGAAAACAAAGAACAGAATAGATGGAAAGAGCCTTAGAATGGCAGAGGGAGGTGCTGATAAAGGTGGTTGTCTCCTGGACATCAACCTCCTCACTTTCAAGCTCTTAGTAATATTTGACCACATTCCTTGCCTATGGCCGAGGTACCCAGAGGAGTAAAGGGCATTTAGGGTAGGTTATATTATACAAAGTGGTACATTGCCATAAAAAGCAGCACGGGCCTGTGCAAAATATAGAGTGACGATGGAGAACTAAACAGATCTCGGAGGCAGAGGCAACTAGGAGAATAAGAATCACCAGAGATATTGGGATTGGGGCCACAGGGTTTTCCCTGCACATGGGATCAGTGTCTGAGCCAATCTTATTTAAATATTGAAGGCCAAAATTAACTCAACAGGATAAAGAATTTAAGGAATAACCAGTCAGCACAGACTTAAATTACACTTTTTTTTTTTTTTTGGCTCTTATAAACAACACTACATTGAATACTACTATAGTTAAATATTTGCCAAAAAATACTTAATTTTTTCTTTAAGCTAAATACTAGAAATGGAATTGCTCAGTCTGAGAGAATGCACATTCTTAAAGCTTCTGATACATATTGTCCAACAGCCTGATAAGGTTTTAATGGTTACTATTTTACCATAGCACCAACAGGGTATGACGGTTCTCTTGTCCCCCATTATTTCACCAACACTGATATATGTAATTCCCATTTCACAGGAGAGCTGAATAAGACTTGCCCATGGGCACAGAATAGTGGAGCTGGAACCAGAGCCCACAGCTTTCTGACTCCAAGTCCTGAGCTGGTTTTTATCTACTGCGAGGTGTGTGTGGGGGGATGGGGGCTGTTTAATCTGTAGAAGACTCAGCCTGCATCAACCCTAACCTGTTACTCTTCTGCTTAACTCACCGAACTTAAGTTAAAATCCAAACTCATTCAGAGGCTTGGAAGCCCTTGTAATTCTAATCCCTACTTAGCTCTCTATCCTTCCCCTACCTTGAAATTTAAATTCCTACCATAGAAAATTTAAGTTTTCAAACGTACTTTGCTATCTATCTTGCCTCAGGGCCTTTGGACCTGTTCTTCCCTTTCTCCCCACCCATCTCTCCCTGGGTAACTTCTGCTCATCCTGCAGATGGAACTTAAACATCAAGCCCTCTATGACCTTTGAACTCTGGGTTATATAACCCTACTGCTCCCATGTGCTTCTACGGTACTTTTTACTTCCCCCTGATAATACCTATTAACTGTGTTGGAATTCTTGTCCAATTATTTGACTTCCCCATCAGTCTTTAAGCTATATAGGACAAGATCCATGTTTATAAAACCCAAGATCAGTTTTTGCTAAGTAGTGTAATCCCCTTTAGACTAGACAGGTACACTCAACAGCTTGCCTCACTCCTCTATGTTCCCTGCTTGGCATCTGTAGGCATTTTGAGTACACTATTTTTGCAACAGACATATTTCCTGTTCATGCCAGGAAGAACCTTCCAATATTAAGAGTTGTCCAACAATAGGGTGGGCCCCCTCTTCCTTCATGTTGTAAGAAGAGCTTCTACATGTGCTTCTTAATAACACCCAGCCCTCCCAACATGACTGGAAGGGCCAGAGGTCCGGAATGAGCCTGCTGCCTGGCAGACCAGCCCACCCTACATGTGCCAGTGGTCTCTGAATGTGTGTAGAGCCAAATTGAACTAAACGACTGTCTTGGCAACAGATAACTTTCTAAGACTCGACAACCTGCTTCCAGCCCAGCCAAAGGCTTGCCACTCTGAGGCAAATGTCACTGTGGTGGAGTTGTCTTAATGAGAAGGCATGCTTGCTTCTCTTCTGGGGGAGTTTCCTAGAGCGATGCTCTTAGAAACTCCTTGGCAGGAATCCTGAGCCAGGCTTGGCATTGACAGCGTCCTCCTGCTGGCATTAACAAGCCTCTTATTTAAATGTAAATGAGCTCTCAGCGCCAGTTTGTGAGCGAAACACATCTCTTGTGTTAAACCAGAGCTAGGAATGCTACAACACACCAAATGTCGGCTTGGTTTCTACTTCCCCACCACATCCGCAGCTCTGAGTGGAGCTCTCTGTGCCTTGTCTTCTGCGGAGCTGGGAGTCCTCAGACAACAGAGAGAATTTGTGGAGGGAGTCCAGGGCCCTATTTATAGCCTGAAATATTCTTTGACATGACCTTGATCAAGTTACTTAGAGTTACCCCCCAAAACAGCTCATTGTAAAATTGGGATCCCACATCAAATTCCACCCAGAAAAGGGCCCCACAAGGTCCAGCAGGCCCAGCAGAGGGTCTGAGCTTCCCCTTCTGCTTTGCTGGCAGTGTCAGTCCCACTTTCCCTGGTTTCTACCTATGTTTTTAGCTGCTCAGATACTTATGTACACTCTCTTTCCTCCTGGCTTGCTTCTGTTTCCACCCAAATATATACCATTTGGTGATCTTGCCTGATGTCTGGTCCTATTTAGCCATCTGCTTCCCCACTCTGTTTCCTGGCCCTTATTTGTCCAATATTATATTCAATTTCCTGTTTTGGCATTTCCCTCTTTATTTCAGATCTTTCTGGAGTTGACCTGTCTTCCTCTGACATCTGGATCCTGAGCTTTTCTTCCCCAGAAGCCGCAGTGGCTAGCATTTTTAGAGCATGTATAATGCTAGATGTGAGATTGTTTCTGTTTGCATGGGTCCACTATACCTGGACCATGTATGCACCTTGAGGCCAAGGCTTGGGTCTTATCTATGTTGGTAGCTTCAGATCCTAGCCCAAATCCTAACGTGTGAATAAATGAGGTAGTGGAGGAGAGAGTAAGGAAACCCTTTTCCCCACTAGGATCCTGATGTGAAGGCCATGTAGGACTTTGTTCCATTTCACCATCCTTTGGACTGGCATAAGATTTTTAGCCAAGGGATCATTTTGACAAAAATCCATGGCATCAAAACAATTGAGTTAGCCTCTAGGGTGTGCTATAAACATAAAACATATGTATTATGGGGGCCTTTCATGAAAAGCAGAGTGAGCTGCATTCAATAAGAGATGCAAAATGATATAAAGGAAGCCCCAGAAAATAGGCAGTTTTACCTGGGATGCTTTGAATTTAGCAAAAGTGCCGCTGTTACAGAGAAGCATGGTCATCAGCTTCGCTGTCTGAACATCTAAGTTTGTGCTGCTTCAGCCCAGGTACTCATGAAAAGTTCTATTTCTGACTGCTGAGCTCAGACTAAGTTAGCGGGACCCTGTGTCCCACTCACCCGGTGCCGGTCCCCACTGCACAGACTCAGCTGGGGGCTTGTGTTGGGGAAGAAGTTTCAGAGTACCAATGGTACCTGCCGTCCCCAACTAGTCCTTGAGCGGATTTGTGGCTCCAGTAGAGAGAAGGGTTGGAGGCTGCTTGATCTGGAGGATTTGCACACGCTTTCATGAGACTGAGCACAGACAACAGTACATACGGTATGGGGGAGGGACGAGATGCTTTCCTTCCTTCTTCAAGAAACCAGTGATAGTCTTGCATTCCTCAGACTGGAAACTGTCGAGACAGAAGCCCTGACACCAAGCTTAATAGTCTCCCGATGGTGGATGGAAGCAGTGGGTCTCCATAATTGATTCTGCAGGAATCCAGTTATGGACAAGTGGGAATAGAGGCAAAAGATAAGAGCCGATGAGTTGTGGCTATTGCTGATACTATTCTTTGTGGCTCCCTGTGGATATCTTCCCTGGGGACTCCCAACTAGAGATGGGAGACATCTTAAGAGAAGCTAATTTCTGGCAACCCTTTTCTTGAGTCGTCATAGACTGGTAATGTCTGAGGCCTTTCTCTTACCCTCCACTAGGAAAAGAACAGCATGGAAAGAGCCTAGATTCTTTCCCTGGAGTCAGGAAACCTGGTGTTTCATTCTGCCTCAGCCTCTCAGGCAAAGTGTGGTGCTGAGCAAATTTTTTCCCTCTGGAATTCAGTTTTTCTCATCTGTAAAATGAGGCAATTGGGCTAAATAAGGTCCAAGAAGAATATACCGAAGAGCAGAGTAGAAACCAAGGGTTCATTAATTCACTTATGTAACAAATATTAAGTGCCTCCTCTGCATCAGGTAATGTGCTGGGCTCAGCAGATAGCAGATGTGAGGCTTGTCTATATGGAAGTTTCAGTCAAGCAGAGAAGACAACCATTAGTTAAAGGATTAAAACAAAGATAAAATCATGACTGTGATAATGCTAGGAAGGTGAGGGATATGGCTCTCTGGAAGTATAAACAGAAAAATGTAGGGTACCCTGAACAGCAAATGGACATCGCAGTTCCAGATAGCAAGAATCTAGAGAACGGCATGAGGAGAGAGGGTTTAAGTGTGTGCCAGGGAAGGTGCGTGGGCAGGGCTGGGCGAGCCCTGATCTTAGACACAGAAGATGGCATCCCACAAGCCAAGAGAGGAGAGTTTTAGGAATTTCGTCATCCAGTAAGAACTTGGTAGAAAGGACTGTGTTTTGTTTATCTCCTTGTCCCTCCTTCCCCCACCCACCTAGCAGCTAGCATGGAGCCCGGGACTAAGCCCGGGTGCTCCATGTATGCTTGTGGAATAAACACGTTTTTCTCAACTGTGCAAAAAAGCAAGACTCGAGGAGTTACCTGGATTGCACAAGGTCACCTAGTTGGCGGGTGGCTAGCAATAAGATGGAAATCCAACTGGAAAATCATGCGGTGTTGTAAAACAACCGTTTTCATAGCTGCAACCTCAGAACTGACTCCTTGGCAACAAGGTCAAGTGCAACTGAGGCACCAAGAGGAAGGGATCATCGGAAAGACTGTGCCCCAAGAGGCTCACACCTCCACACATGTGCATGCGCACGCCCACCCCCTCTCCCCCGCAGCCCCCGTCTTCTCACTGCTGTCAGGCTACAACTTCGCTTTGTTCGCAGAGCCAGAGGAAGAAAAGGACTTTGCCTAAGACAGTCTCTCTCTCTCCCGCGGTGCACTTTTTCTTCTCCTAAAGGGACACTGGAGAGAAACGCTGTCTGGAAGGCTGACAGCTGGGCGGTCATCAGATTTACTGTGGCAGTAGATGAGGGCAGAGGCTAAGTGGAAAACTGTGTAGATGTAAAATACCCGCTTCCTTGAAATGTCGTCTTCCTCTGTGAAGTGGATCTAGGAAGTGATCTGTTGTTCTCTGGTTCTCTTCATTTCAGGACTTTCTGCCTTATCCGCTCAGGGCGAAACCTCCACGCAGGACGCCGCGGACACTTGCCAGGTGTGCTGGGCTGACGGCTGTTGGTCCGGCGAGGGGCCTCGCGGGCTCCTGTAAACAAGGACAAGAGGAGACTGGAGAACTCACCTCCGGGGGCATCTGAGTGCAGCAGGGGCTCAGGCTGCCCCTGGGAGCCTTTGGCCTGAGCATTTGGAAATGGATTTCACATCGGTGGCGTGCAGGCTTGGAAGGATACAGTGCAGCCTGGTGCCCGTTCCATGCCCCTGGAGCAGCCTATGCTGCTTGTACTTTCCAAGATCACAGAAGAAGCAACTTTGACCTGACAGCCCAAAAACCTACCCCATAGTTGTATTTTCCAGTTGCCTGCATGGCACATTTTAGCCATGTATTACCTGTACCATATCTATGTATGTGTTGTGGCCTGTACCATATCTATGTATTACCTGGACCATATATATGTATGTGTTGTGGCCGTCTGTCACATGGGAGTGTTGATGTACAGCGAAGCTGAGTCCCTCCTGGGGTGGAGATCTGTCTGCAGAGGGCTGGAAGCTCTAGGGGGTAGGTCAGCAGGTGAACTATTTACAGTAGTGACCAAGAAACCTGCTAGAAAGGTAGGTTCCTAAGGGACAAGAGAGAGTGGAGGCCTCTAACAAAGGTCCATAGAAAATGGGCCTTGAGGAAAGAAGAAGACCCATTCTCAAGATATTGTACCCATTTTTCTCTTGATCAGCCTGCTATTTCTATGCTTTTGTTGAGGTCTATAAGGTTAGGAGCCCACTTTGGGGCCCATGAGACATCATTCTAGAAAACATAGAGAAAGGCAGCACAAGGTAGCTCTAATGCTTTGAGGGTGAATCTATGGGTCATGTCGGCACCTTTGATGGCCTTATGTACTTCAATTTGGGACAGCAGCATGGAGGGTGTTTCCAGAGTCTGTTGCCAGAGTCAACAGAAATAACTGGAAGGAGCAAAATGAGATATGCCGAATGAGGCCGTGTATGGGAACACACGTGAGTCACTCCCTCAGGCTGCTCAGAAATAGTTTGAGAGAAATTTATAGGGGATTGTAGATGCACACATGTGGAGAAGGACCAGGACAGGACTGCTTGGGGATTCAGATCATGTCCCCACACTTTCTGCCAGATGAGTGTGGTATATGGAAAACATGGGATTTGTTATTATTATTATTATCATTATTAATACATGAAAACTTCCATATAGTGCCTAACATAGAATAGTCAATAGATGCTATATGATACCATAAAAATTTCTAATACTGACCCCCAAACACTGTAGATTGATTACTTTGTCTCAAACTATGAGACGTTATCTTCATTTAGGAACTATTTACCTTCTCTTCATATAAAATGTTCATATATACATTTTCACATATATCTCTATATATATTCACACACATACATAGAAATTCATATATATATATATATATATACACACACACACACTCTTATTCTTTCTGGAATACATGTGTATATCCTTCAACTAGTGCAAGAATCATGGTTCCTTCGGATGATCTATGAGGAGGATCAGACATGCTGTCTTGTATTTCCTTTTGGAAGAAGGTGCCTGAGGCTCATAAACTTTAAAAATTGATGAGCCTCACAGAACCTCAGCTCTCCCGTGCCTCTGCCTGACATCCTTCCACCATTTTTCCTTTAATAATATTTAGGGTAAAGGGCAAGAAAGGATGGTTTTCATGACAGCTATATGGTTGTCACTATTTGGGGGTATTGATCGCCTTCTACCCAACATCTGCCTCTGGTTTGGTAGAATGAAATGGGGTATAAACCTTCCCAGTACATCAGAGATATCCTTTGCACATGTTTAGAAAAATTTCTAACATCTTCCCTTCTGTTTCCCACATATCACCCAAAACAGTGGGAGGCCATGGGGTAGAACTACACAAGGAGTAGTGGCTGAGTATCACTCCAGAACCACCATTTATGAACTCTGGCCACAGCCCCATCACTTAGCCTCTCCAAGCTTCAGCTTCTTCCCCGGTAAGAGGAGGTAATGACCCCAGGTCCACTACTTTACAGGACTGTTGCAAAGACCAAACTAAATAGTGAATGTGAGTGTCCTTTGAAAGCTATCGATAAACGTAAATTCTGTTGGAGAAGATGCTTTAAGAATATTTGTTCATTGTCCGATATTACAGGGCTGTGCTGCTTCCTTTCCGATGGAGGTGCTCCTCCCTGACTGTCTGGTTCTTCTTGTCAGGCTAAGCAGGTCAACCCGTAAAATCTGATGACTGAGGATCCACTCCTTGCACTTTCTCTGACAGCACGCATCCGAAAGCTGGGCCCCGGTTTTGAAGTGTATGATACATTCTCAGAGCTGGAGGGCCCGGCGCTTCTGGAGAGTCTTAGGACTGGGCTTTCCCTCTTAGTTTCCATGTTTACCAGTTCCTTCATGCTTTCCCAGCTAAGTAGGAAAAGGTCTCAGTTTGGATCCTGCCATTGTGTGATCCCAAATGAGTCACTTCCTAACTGGGTTGCCTCAGCTTCCTCAACACATTTCTGACCTTCTTACATCCACCAGAGTAGCTCCACATCTGCGTCTTTCTACAAAAAAAAAAAAAAGTATTGCTAATTTCTCTAAGCCTTTTGGACTAGATCTTTTTTGTAAACCACAGCTGATCTCTGAGACTCTTGGTTCTTACATGAAGATTTTATCATCTCTTCTGGAAAGTCATGTAACCAACTATAAAATGGGGGTATTGATATATTTTTAATTAATAGAGTTTTGAAGTAATGGCTGTGTAAGTACCCATGTGAAGGATTATTCTTGTCAGTGGCTTTCCCATCATGTGCTTAGAATGAACTTCACTCTGACTGAGTCTTGCCAGGAAAACTCATAGGATAAGCTCTGCCTTCCCAGCAAATATTGAGATGTGTCAACCTCAGATGGTTGGTTAAACTTTGTCTTTCACTCAAAGTCTGGCATCAAATCCATTTGGCTTTTTGAGGCTTACCCATTATAAACACTTAGAAGATTTTACTGGCCACTGTGGCAAAGGTATAGTCCATCCCAGAACATACAGAATTTGGTATAATGGGTTGGTAGCCTCCTTACTGGTGTCCACATTCAAGAAATGACTTATTTTCCAAGGAATAACCAAGTAAATAAAGTTCCAGCAAAGCCCACCATGAATAGTTTTGGGGTCCTTTAAGATTTTATTTGACATGAAAACACCCAGGAGGCCAGGCGGCCAGGAGGTCAGGAGGCCCACTCTCTTGCCTAAACTCAACCTATGATTCTTTTTAACAGTCTCCTGGAAATCATGGCGTATGGACATGAGACACTGTTGCTATTAACCCAATGCATACCAGTAATGCTGAAGGAGAAAGGCCAGGATCTTCAAGGTTAGTACACCTGGGCTCATTTTCCTTGAAGCAGAGACAAGCCCTTGCACATGAACTAGGTGTCTTTGGTCTTTTCCTCATGCTACAAAAGGAAAATGACAATGGTCAGAATTATGGAATTTTGCTTTTGGAAAAGACCTAAGAGGTCAAACTGCTGGCAGCTGGAATCCACTCTAAAATAACTCTTCCAAATAGTTGTTGAGCCATTGCTTGATTATCTCCAGTGATGGGAAACTCACCTCTGATGAGCTCTACTGTTAAACAACTTTACAAAAGGTCACTATGTTTACGCCAAGCTATAAGTGACTTGAATTTCTACCCACTGATTCCAGTTACATGTATAGAGAAGTCATTTCAACAAATCTGTCCCCTCTTCCCAATGGCAACCCTTCCTCAATCTGAACATAGTGAACATTCCCTCTTAAGAAAGGGAATGAACCTTCTACTTACTCCTACCACATGCTAGATTCTACCATCACCTCCCACCATCCTCACTATCATTGTATGGGATTGGAGTTATCAATGTTCATTATCTCACCAAAGCTCAGAGAGGTGGAATTCTGCAGGGCCACCCGACTGAAAGGTGACAGGTTGGGAATTTAAGACCAACACTGGGAAACCCAAATGATGGTAATTTCCATCATTTTCTGCTGCTTTCCAGCACAAAGGGAAAACTAGAGAAGACACATAGCATTAAGTGGCAGTCCTGACTGCCGATCTTGGTGCTGGAGACCCTACAGTGTGAGGTCACTTCCCAAACCTGAAGGTCTAGAACCAGGCAGGAAATTCAGACACAAAACACTGCTCTGAGGCCAGCTCACAGGGTTCCATTTCAGAGCCGAACTGCTGCTCTACAAGGCAGCAATCATTCCATGGCAATATATTCAAGAGACAGTTAAAAAATATCTCTTCTCCATTTACTGCTTTAGAAACAGAATCCACTGCCTAATTGAGAATCCTTTCTGCCTAATTACTCCATTCCCGATTTTTTTTAAGCAGCAGAGTTGCTGTGGAATTATGTACTGTATAATTTCATCATTTAGCAATATGTAAATCAGGAGAAGAAAGGAAGAGGAAGGGAGCAACAGGAGACGCTGATCATCGTCTGAATTCTGTGTGCAGAAATGGGCAGCGGGGTGCGGGGCAGACAAGGAAAGACCCACCCGCTGAGTAGAGCCGGGTGTGAGTTCCAGTTGCCCCCACAGAATAGCTCTGCGCTGCTTGGCAAAACCACACCGGCTTCCTGAGCCTCAGTTTCCCCTTCTGTCACATTTGGTACCTGCATTGCCAGCAGCACCCATCACAGCTCCTGGCACAGAGTGATGCCCTGACAATAACCAAGTGACTGAATGAATGAGAACCCGGTTCGCCCCCCTCACAGAACTGTTCACAGGGTGAAGTGAGGTGGTAAACATGCACACTTTGAGTGAACCTCAAAATGCTGATTGTGTATAGAGAGCTTTAAGCGCTCATGGAAAAAACATGGTTTGATGCCCTGAATCAGAAAACCCCTTTCCTTGCCTTGTTTGTTGATCAAGCGTTCTGCTCCTTTAGAAGTAAAACGATAACGTTCCAATGCTAGTGTCTGTCACAGCCGAAGTCACTCTTCATCCCCCTGCCTGTCCTGCCACGCTCTGCAGAGGAGAAAATGGTGGACTCGAACTGATCTTTTTCAGTGAGTTTAGAGAAAATCAATCTACACCCTTTGTCCCCTAGAGGCTGCCTGGATCTGGGGCTCCTGGGGTAGGTCTTCCTCTGGGGGCATCACTCTCCCTGGCACCCCTCTCCCAGGGACCTCCCCTGTTTCCAGCCCACTTACTCAGGTAGAGGCAACCTGTGGCTAGGGGCAGAGACTATCAGGCTGTCACACTCAAGGGACTGATAGCATCTTTGCTGTGGGATGTTCTCTGAGAGACCTAGGATTGCATTCTTCTCCATTCCCTGAGAGAAGGGGCTCTTATTCTGAGCTGTTCATCAATTCCGATTTTCCCCACCAGGTCAGGGGAAATGCAGACCAGTGTCACCCCTTTCTAAAGCCGAAAATCCAGTTTTGAATGCTCTGTTGTCTTCATGATACATGGAGTAGTTAAAACACAATGATTTAAAGGTTTAGATTCAGGAGAACTGGATAGCTCCCTCCTCTTTTGGGCTTCAATGTCTCCATTTCTTTGCAAAAAACTAAAAGTGGCTACTATCTCAGTCCTCCTTCTCTATCTTCCACCATAACATTTTCTGTCTCTGTGACTAGAGTCCCTGGGCCTCGCAGTCCAATGTTTTGGCATAGTTAGACTGATCTTGCGCTGGCAGAGGGAAGAATTAAATGCCAGCATGGAAGACTCAGACACAGCAGACTGGAGAATTTGTCTTACAACCACTGTTTTTCAGGATTAAGTCAGCAACTACGTCAAAAAGCAAGCCACTATAATAATTTAATTTATAAATTATAAATTATTTATAAATATTAAATTTATATTTCATTTCAGAATCTCCAAGATTATCAGAGGTATACAGAATGGGATGTGCAATTGTATAGTGAGGAGAGACAGAAATTTCTTAGAAATCATAATAAAAATCATTATTTTTATTAGAAATCATCTAATCAACTTTCTTAGAAATCGTCTTACTCCTTAAGCTTCCTCTAGCTCATAGATAGATAAACCACTCGATAAATATTGAGAACCTGGGATATGGCGAAGGCAAAACACTGATGAACCAGACAGGCAGAGTTGTGGCCCTCAGTCTGTTTGTATTCTAACAGGGGAAACAGAAAGTAAGGGCTAAGCACAGGATTTTATGTACCCTACTACTGCTATAGCAAATCTAAAAGAAGGTGATGGGGACGTTTTATAGCTTGAATGGTCAGGGAAGACCTTCCTCTAAGAGAAGGTGATACGTAAGTAGAAACTTGAATGATGAGAGAAGGTAGTCATGGAAAAATTTGCTCAAGGCCACACAGCTAATCAGAAACTGACCCAGGCCTCACATCCAGGACTTGAAACTTTCTCTCCTGTGCTCACTGACCCATGCTGGTTTTCCTCCTGAAACCTCAGTCCACACATCTGCCCAGTTTGCCAAGATCCACCTGCTTCTGGCTCACATTCTCTCCTCTTCGGGATCTAAGATGCCTTCTGTCTCCCAGCCCTGGGCCAAGGCTGAGCTGTCCCCAAGCTCTTGTGGTCTATTGGTTCAACACAATCATGTCACGGGCCTCATTATTCTAGATCTCTCTGCTGTGAGTCTCAAGTCATCAACACAGCTGAATTCAATAATGATTGTGCTCCAATCACTTGAAAGGTATCCATGGGAGGTACTCTTACTCTTTAGTAAGAAGAAATCCCTGCCCATAAGGTCACAAAAAGTCTACTTATTATAAAGTAGGAGAGAGAGGATGGTACCACATAAGTGCACAAACAACCATTTTTATCAATTTATCCTGCACTTATAGAACTGACTGTGTGAAAGGCATTATGACAGGCTCTAGCATGCTCACAGAAATAGATCAGGCAGCACCAGCACTCTCAAAAAATTCTGGGTTTGGAGGGGTGAAGAGAGCCCTAAATACACAGGTGATTATAATACAAAGTAACGGATAATTCAGGCAGAGAATCCTAAAAGAAATACAACCAGTGGTAAGGGGTGAGTATTATTTCCTTGAAGGTGAACCATGGAGGGCTTCCCAGAGGAGGGGGCATTTGAGGTGAGCCTTGATGGGAAGGAGAAAAGAGCAATCTAAGTGGAAGGAGGGGTAATAAGTTATGGAGACCAAAAGTAGGAGGTTTCGGCTGGAGGGAAGGAACCCCACCCCCTGCAGAGCTGTTTCTTAGCTGCTCTTCTCTGCCTCTGCTCACAGGCCTGAGTCCCACGCAGGCCAGCTTCAATCACAGGTATACAGGGGCACTGTTCTTGTTCCTTTAAAGACAGCACCCACAACTGTTCCCTCTTTGTGACATGCGGAGATGTCATGTCTGAGAATCACTTGCCTGGGGATAGTGGAGGGTCTTCTTGTCATGCTTCCTTCAATCTTAAGAGCTGGAATTTCTGCCATGTGATACAATTCTCAGAACTCACTTTCTTTTCTTTCTCCTTTCTTTCTTTCTTTCTTTCTTTCTTCTTTCTTTTTTATTTATTTTTTTGACATAGAAAGTGCATGGGGGGGTTGGGCAGAGGGAGATGGGAAGAGGGAGGGAGAGAATCATAAGCAGGCTCCACACCCAGCACAGAGCCCAACACAGGGCTCAATCTCACGACACTGAGATCATAACTGAGTGGAAATCAAGAGTCAGATGCTCAACCGACTGAGCCACCCAGGCATCCCAGAACTCATTTTAAAAACTCATGTCACCTGTGACCCTTATACTAGACAAATAGATGGCAGCCAGATATAAAAGGCCCTGATCTCTCACTTAAGGTTCCGATCTGAAATTCCACCTACCTGCCGTCATTTCTGCCTGGAAGCCCCCCAGCACCTTGGACTCAACAGCCTGTGCTGAATGTACCCCCTTCCTTCCTCAAATCTGCTCCTTTGCCCATGTACTGTTTTGGCTAATAGTTCATCTAATTAACAGTCGACACAAGGGTATCAATTCAAGTTACTGCACTTATATCTCTGTCTCTTCCAGGTTTCTCCTCTCTTCTGTAGAGTCATCAGACCCTGACAAATTGACTTCTCCGGTGTCTCTACATCTTCCCCTCTTTTCCAGCTCCATTACCAATGGCTTAGCTCGTCATCTACTGGCATGGTTATCATACTGGTCACCTTGCCCTCTCTTGCACATCTTAGCTCTCTTGTACATTGTCCATGCTGTTGCTAGAATGATCTTTTGGAAAGACAGGACATTTTTAAAAACTGTTCAAGGTCTCTCTCTGCATGAAGAACAGAAAAGTTTTCACAGTCTGGCCTAGATGATATCCTTTGCCATCCACCCAGTGCTTCCCTCCCGCATAATCCTATGTCACATTTTCACCAGATTCTTTTTCACCATTTCCTCTTTTTTTTTTTTTTTCCTGTACAATCCTATCTATCCTTCAGGACCAGTCCAAATGCTACCTCCTTTGTGATGCCCAGTTGGGCCTCTTGTTGGAATTCACCATGGCTTTCTTTATACTCCCAAGGATTCTAACTGACTGTTCCTTCATATGGTGGCCCCCAACAATGCCCATGTCCTAATCCCTAGAGCCTGTAACTGTTACCTAACATGGCAAAAAGAACTCTGCAGATGTAATTAAGAATCTTGAAATGGGGGAGGCATGCGGGGGCACCTGGGTGGCTCAGTCAGTGGAGCATCCCACTTGCAACTTTTTTTTTTTTTAAAGATTTTATTTATTCATTTGAGACACAGAGATATATATATAGAGAGAGCATGAGCAGTGGGAGAAGCAGAGGGAGAGGGAGAAGCGGACTCCCCGCCAAGCCAGGAGCCCGATGTGGGGCTCGATCAGGATCATGACCTGAGCCGAAGGCAGACGCTTAACCATCTGAGCCACCCAGGCGCCCCCCCCACTTGCAACTCTTGATTTCAGCTCAGGTCATGATGGGGTCCTGGGATTGAGCCCTGCATCGGGCTTCCCACTCAGCAGAGAGTCTGCTTGAGGATTCTCTCTCCCTCTCTCTCTCTGCCCCTCCCCCTGCTTGCATGCTCACTCTCTCTGTCTTTCTCTCTCAAATAAATAAATAAATCTTAAAAAAAAAAAATCTTGAAATGGAAACATAATGCTGGATTATCCAGGTGGGCCCAATGTAATCACAAGGGTCCTTATAAAAGGGAGGCATGAGGTGGGAGAGGAGGGAAGACACTGTACTTCCGGCTTTGAAGATGGAGGATAGGGGCCAGGAGCCAAGGAACGCAGCCAGCCTCTAGAATCTGGAAAAAGTAAGGAAAGAGATTCTCCCCTAGAGCCTCCAGAAAGAACACAGCCCTGTGGGCCCATCCAGAACTATATGATAGTAAGTTTGTGTAATATTAAGCCACTAAATTTGTGGTGATTTGGTTAAAGCTGCAATAGGAAATTAATATGCTGTACTTAGCATTTATTTATTTTTTGCCTGGTACTATCTTGTCCTTCATAATACTGTAAATCCTTAAAAGCAAGAACCAATCAGATTAATTGTCTTTTCCCCTGGGTGCTTAACACAGGGCTTTGCACATGTAGCCCCCTTCCATGCCTTTGAATTAAATGCCCTCTTTTGGGTATTTAAATTCAAGTCAACGGTCTTTTGGGTGAAGTCTCAGAGGTAGATTGAAACTGTTGTACATGTGAATCGAGATGGGCTGTAACTGAGACATGGGCATCATTTCAGGTGGTTGGTATTCTTTATCAGGTTAAAAACATTGCCAAGGCCTAATGGGAGGAGGAAGGCAGCTGTGTGACTTTCATTAAGCAGCCCCTCACCGCGATGCCTTGGGGCTTGTGCTGCTATTTAACCTTTCGTCATTCAGACTCCACATTGTGTTTCTCCCTGAACTTTCCAAAGAAGTAAACATTCATGGTAAATATTAACAGGAGAAGACACATAAAGACCAAGTTCTTGGCACAAAGGAGCAGGTTATTTCAGTCAGGGGTTGTACTCCATGCACCCCCGGTCTCAAAATCGATTGTCTCTTGATGTATTCATCTCCTACACATGCATGGATCCAACATGGATTAAATAACAGCTATGTGTCCGGCAACATAACAGGCACCAAGGACACAGAGAAGAAAGAGATCAAGTCTAGGATATCCGGGAGCTCCCATCAGAGCAGGGGGTGGTGGAGGAGGGGCGGGACAGACAAAACAGAGATGTAAGTGTGACCTTGAAGAGCAATGCTGGACGTGTGTCTATGCAGTGGCTTATTTATTCTTCTCCTCTGTTGGTTCTGTGGCTTCTGTCATGCAGTTGAGGACAAGGCAACTGTGAATGTTGTCCACTCTATGCTCAAGGCCCAGAGACAGGCATCTCCCTTTTTAAAATGTTCCTTGTAAGTCACATTTCTCATGCCCAGCTGTATCTCTGAGATTCTCGATGCCTCATTGGACAGCGTGGCCTTTCAATGGTACTTTGCCCAGAAGGAACAATGATAAGCATACCTTCCAAAGGGAAATCAGTATCCCTCTTTGTTGGGACTCAGTGGGCCCAAATTATTCAGCTTTCTTCTTCTGCTCTTGCACCTCTGAATCCTGGCTGCTTTGCGACCAAATTATTGTATGACTTGGACAACCCACTCCTAGTCTCTGGACCTTAGTTTCTTCTTCTGTAAAATGGGTGTGATTGCCATTCCTGCCCTGCCTATCTCTTAAGGGTTTTGTGAAAAGCAAATGCAATAATGAATAGTAAAGAATTCTAGAAGACTCAAAAACTGTTTATGTCTGTGAGCTGTCCTTAATAGTAGTTATTATAATATTTATACTTATAATTATTGCTGCCATTCATATTATTTTTATCACCATTATTATCGTGGGAGAGTTGTTAGCTGCTTCTAAGAATCAGGCAGCTGTCATGGCCAAGTGACTCAATCACCATATGATCAAAAATTGGCTAAAAGAGAATGTAGTTGAAGCCCCTCATACAGAGCCATAGCCTTGCTGAGAGCTGCATTTCCCACTGCTTTCCCCCTCTCAGGATCACTCTAAGCCAGATTTCTCCCTATTATGAAAGTGTTCACTGGGGAGGAGATGACCCAGGCCTGAACCTCCACTGGTCATGGTCCTCTCTCTCCCACTCAGGTGGAGCATGTGCCTTGGGCCCACAGATGACCAGGTTCTTCCAAGAGCACGTCCTCGGTCCCCTCATTCCCCTGGCATTCAAGCTTACCTGAACTGCAGGGCTTGCTGACTTTAGCTCCCACCACGTAGCTTTGCCTTTGTCATTTGTTGCAGGGCTAGATCAGACATATTTACCTTCTCAGCACCTCAGGCAGAGGGGGCCAAGATGGGGCTTCATGGCGTCCTGTCCCTCTTCTCTTCATGGACATCTCCGGTTGCTGCTGGTTTCTCAAAGGTACCTTGGCTCCTAGTTAATTACAAGTCCCAGATTGGCCTCCTTAATGACTTCCACTCTCCCTTGTTGATGAACTACAATCAAGAAAGTTGCAATGCTATTTGCAATCTCGCAGCTTAGCAACAGCGGTTCTCTGTTACTCACCATTGGAACTGAGTCCGCAAAAGGCAACTGATGAGAGTGTGGGTACTCTCGGGATGAGTGATAACCCCTGGTTCCAAGGGTCCCTAGATGGGGGTCCAAACACTGAGACAGCTGGGTCTTGGTCCTCCCACTGATAGACTGTGTGGCAACTCCTTTTTTTCTGTGTCTTCTGTAAAAAGGTGTACCTGAACGTTCTTCACAGTTCTCATGGGATTATATGTGTAAATGTGAGTAAATAATTAGAAAATGCCATGCAACAATCAGGTAATATTAAAAGAGTCTGTTCTGTAAGATTTTAGAGCTGAAAATAAGATAGACACACCTACTCGTTATGGAGCCTTCCTCTTCTACGTCCCTGCCTGGTACAGAGCAGGGAGTGGGCGGCAGTGGGGCTTGTCGTGAAGACCAAATAAGACCATAGATGTGGAATATGTGCTTGGGGTTCCACAAGCTTGGTGCTAATCACCCCTTGTCGCTTATTCTGGCCTCTTGTCCAAGTGTTCCCCTTTCTGAGCCTCCACTTCAGCATGTGAAAAAGGATCTGCTACTAAAACAAAACAAATACTGGTCAGAAAACCATTGGCCTAGGCAGCTATTTCTAAAGTCCCTTCCAGTTAGATAATAGAATAACTGAAATATTTTTAACAAATTGGTATTTTCAATGACAATTCCACCCCAAAGTCATGCCACTTAACAGTCCATAATCTGAGCAAATCTGCTCAAGGGACTCTACTGGTCAGCTTATGATTTCAGAAGCTCAGTTCCCAGCTTCACACCTTACCCATCCACAAAGGGCAGAGTACAGGTCAGGAGACCCCCACCAGGAGCTCCTAGTGAAACCCTGGGCAAGAGGAGGCCTTATTTTCCTTATCAAAATAAAGGGCACACACTCAATGTTCTCGGAGGCAGTTTTCAGTTAAAAAGCCTATGAATCTGACTTCTCTGAGTCTCACTTCTAACAAGTCCTGGGCACAGGGAAACGGGCTGGCCTCGTGTGTGTGTACTGAGAGGCGCCTTGTTAGAGCAGATGGAGTGTGTCTATCATGGCGGCGGCGTAACCAGTCTGGTCACTTCAGATGTCTCTCCAATTAACACTCATGGCGGCGGCCAACTGCTCAGGCAGCAGAACATGCTGGTGAAGAAGATGGCGGGAACTTCTGGGCCCGCTGCCACACCTATTATCCAAGCCTTGGAGTGGGAGGGGCCAGCCAGACTTTGCAGTGTGGGGGCGGTGGGGGGAGGGGAGGTAAAAATGGGAGGTGAAATGTGTGCGGGGAGATTTCTTTAGCTGTAGAGTCCTAGAAAGTTAGAAATGGAAAATGTGCATCTAGTCATGGCCCTTACTATATACTTTGGTTTCACTTCCTTCTCGTCATTCCCATGGTGCCTGTTGCAGTTTACACCACCATGACCTCTTGCTCTTGCTTCTGGAGCAATCTCCCTGCCTTCCATCTCTTTCCCACTCCAAACTATCCCCTAAAAGACAGCCAGAGTGAGATTTCTAAAATATAAATGTGATTATCACCCTGCGTTTTGGTGTTTCCCTATTGCCTTCAGGGCAAAGGACCCAAACAAAACCTGAACCCCATAGCCTGAAGCTCACAGGCTCCTGGAGATTGGATTTACCTAATCTCTTACTTCCTCTTCCCTTCTTACCCCACAATGTCTCATCATAGAGGAATTACTTGAAATTCTCCAACTACCAAACTCCTGTCCATATTCTTCCCTCTGCTTCCCTTCCCTTCTCTGTCTTGTGCGCCACCTTTAGAATTCAACTTAGCTGTCCCCCTTTCTGGGACACACTGTAGAGCTACCCTCTATGAATCCCCATGATAGCCAGGTAACTGCTACTAAAGCATTTCCACACTGATTGGTGATTGTCCTTCCATGTCCCTCTCCTCCATTATTCTGTGAGCTGTCAGAGGGATGAGGACATGCCTAATCCATTTCTTTTACAGAATCAAAATTGACTTTGACATCAGGTACTCTAGCGATCTCCAGAGTTAATTTGTCTGATGTGGCTTCTGTGCCATTCCTTGAGCTGTGACCTTGGTCAAGGAGAACCTCTTCATCAGAGAGTAGGTTCGTGGTAAATGTCAGTTGAGTGAATGAAGGATCCCCCCCCCCGTTTCACAGCAAGGAAACAGGCCTGGAAAGAGGAAGTGACCTACCAGCGCTCACATGGAGGGAAGGTCAGTTGGTGCTGGCTCTAGGGAATTCCTCTCTCGACTTCCAATCCAGTGCTCCTTCCCCTATCCTACATGTTCATATGGTTTCGAGGACTCCTCCTCTTGTGTGAGAGAGTAGCAGCGTGCTCTCACCTGGTGGTGTGTGTGCCCATAAAGGAAATCTTCAGTGTAGTCTGGATTTGCCATATCTCCAAGCTCCTGTGGAATGCCTAACCTTGTGGGCTGAATGTCGAGAGACAACTGTGCCATAGCACAGGCAGGTTGAGAAATGGTAGAGCAAAACCCTTTAAAGTACATCAGGAAACCCCGAGACTTGGCAACACTTGGAAGTGTTTAGAGTAAAACGAAATCGCAATTGTGATCCATACATACTGATTCGGGTGTGGATGTTATCTGTGTGTTTCACGGGCCTGGCATCGGCCTAGAGCTGCCCAAAACCTTCACCTCCCAAGCACGTCAAAAATCCCTGCCTGTGTTGTTCTTGGGAGGGAAGGCTTGGCGTTGAACAGTTTTTCCTGAAAATTCAAAATAACTCCTCCGAGTGGGCCCAGCTTCCAGGGGCAGCCTGGGAGCTTGGCATGCTTCCCTCAGCCTGTGTGTTAGTGTGCGGGTTTCTGGAGTCCAGAGGGGCATCTGCAGGTCACGCCGTAGGGTATCCAAACCTCTGAGCCTGATTTACAGCTCAGGGCCTCAGACCTCCTCCCTCCCAGCCCACATCACCCCCCAGTTTCCTCTTCTGCAAGCCAGCCACTCTTCAGAGCTGGGAAATGAGATCTAACCAGTGGCTTTTTCTGGGCTTATGTATGGATTCTTCCCTGAGAGGACAGCAGAAAGGAACAGAAGTGGTTCCTGAAAATGTGGGCAGGAGAGCATCGCAGTGAGTCAGAGCCCAGCAGGACTGAGACGGTTGGAGACCATCTAGCTCAGCACTCTCGTCTGTCTTCCTTCGTTCCTTTTCTTTTCTGTTCTTACTCCCCCTTTTCTCTTTATATTCCTTTTTTTTTTTTTTTTTTGTGGCTGCTCCCTAAAATCCTATATGGATACTCAATGTATTCAACTTAAAAATGGAAGTGCTCTAGGCGCCTGTGGCTCAGGGCTTCTGGTCTCCCTTTCTAAACCTCGCTGTTCTCTGACCCCTGGGCCCCTCCAGCCTCATTTCACACAGGGGGCCACTAAGGCCCAAGGAGGTGAGGGGATTTATTAAAAGTCAAACAGGGATTTAGTGATGGGCTCAGGCTCTGTAGGCCCCCGCTGGCTCGCTAGCTTTCTTCTAGGAACTTATACCAGATTTGATGTAGGCCCAGGAAAGACTCAGCCTGGTCCTGGGTTCTGCAGTGGGTGAATCTTGTTTTTAAGAAACAAGTCGGTTAGAATTTAAGAAGCGCTGGGTCAGTAGCATGGGGAGAGAAGTATTGTTATCAGTCTTGGCCCTGGGACTGTGATCCTCTGCCTGTGCTTAGAACCTGGGTCCAATCCCGCTCCTCCTCTCCCTGAGGCCCTGCCTTTATAAACTCTTGGAATGGGATCCTATCTTCTTACTAATACCCTTGACTTTCTTCTGTTCCCCACCCTAACAGGACCCAGCCTGCCCCCGAGCCTGGCCCAGGTGTGGGAATGTGGATCTGCTTCTAGGCCCCCCCAACCCCTGTCACTACCTGAGTCTCTGTTCACTGCTGGTCCCCAGCCATGCTGCCATGCTCCGTTTGCCAGCCAGGACCCTCCTAGAACCTTCCTGAGTTAGCACCTGGCCTGGCAGTCTTCTCTCTTTGCCTAAACTTCAGCTCCCCTGACAAGTTGCTTGTGCCCATGACCTGGACATTCTGTAGCCCCTGGGGGAGGGGATGTGGAAAGGGTTGACTGTACTTGAACCTTCCAGGTTCCCCTACTCTGGCCAGAACAGCTTTAAACCACACTCTGGCAACCTAGTCCTTGTACTGTGAACTCCTGGGTTTGTGCCAGAGGAACCTGACAGGACCCGGCCCATCGACGGCCTCTCCTGATTGATCTCAGGAAGCTCAGAAGGCGAGACTGTGAACTTATTTCCACAGACTGCAGGGAAGGAAGTGGCTCCTGCAGTTCTCCAACCAAGCCTGACCATGCTCCAGACACTACCAAATCCTAGTCTCCTCTCTCAGTGCTAGAATATACAAAAGTCTCTCTGAGTCCTCGCTAGTTCAGTTTAGGGTCCAGTACCCTCCAAAACACCTTGGATTCTGAGGCCTGAAATTCTGTGACTGCTCTTTTTTCTGCCTGCAGCCTCCACCCTGCTGAGGGAAAGGTCCTGCCCATCTCCAGCCTCAGGTATCCCTTTCTTTCTTTTTTTCTTTTTTTAAGATTTTTATTTATTTATTTGACAGAGAGAGACACAGTGAGAGAGGGAACACAAGCAGGGGGAGTGGCAGAGGGAGAAGCAGGCTTCCTGCTGAGCAGGGAACCCGATGCAGGACTCGATCCCAAGATCCTGGGATCACAACCTGAGCCAAAGGCAGACGTTCAATGACTGAGCCACCTAGGTGCACCCCCCCCCTTTTTTAATTTTCTAAACAGTCTCCACACCCAACATGGCTCAAACTCACAACCCTAAGATCAAGAGTCGTAGGCTCTACAAATGAATCAGCCAGGCACCCCCTCAGATATTCCTTTCAAGGCCTGTATGGAGAGGCCCAGCCAGGACCTCTGCCTTCCCTTTCAAAATGCAGGTGTCAGAATCAGATCCCTAGCAGCCTACTGCCAGGGGCCAGGGCTGCCAAACTGCTTCCTCTCTCCGTAGGCTCTGAGCCTCAGCCCTCCTGGAGCCCCTCCCCAACAATGTCCAGCCCCAGGTGATGGGCCCAGGCCTGGGTGCTTTACTGAAACTCTGCACCAGAATCAGGATTGCCTATGGGTCTAGGGTTCTTACAGCCACAGAGTCTGACTCTCCCAAACCTAGACCAGGAATCCTCAGGCTGTGGTCAGAGAGGCAAGAGACGTCTGTGAATTGTGAGGTGCCCCGAGGCCCACATACCTCCCTGTGGCCTAAAGTTGGAGCTGGAGGGCCCAGGGGCTGCCTGAAAGATTCCTGGGGAGAGCTGGGGCAGAGCTGCCTCTTAGGCCTGTGGAAATACCCATGCTCTCCATCAGCAGAGGAACGTTTTCCATCTGGGATCCCAGCCTTGACTCTGGAGCTTCCTCCAGATCCAGATATTCAGTGAAATTCCTGGCTTGAAGATAGCCTTGAGCCAGTATCCCCTAATCCTGAACTGGAATCTGTATCATCAGGGTAGATAGAACAAACTCTGAGACAAAGATCGCAGGGCCTCCCAAGATCCTTAGAGAACAGTATAGTTGCCCAACCTCCAGGATGACAGCCCACTCAACTGAGTTATCTTGACCAAAGGCCAGGAGACCCCTTCTGGAACCTGTTGTAGGTGTCCCCAAGTGCCTACAGGGCACTCAGTTTCTCTCAGATGAGTCCGTAGCTAGCTGGGAACCTGTGCAGTCCATGTCCACTCTGCCTGGGTGAGATTGAGGCGAGGGTCCTCTGCCATAGGGAGACCCCTGGAGATTTGTCATGAGTGTAACAGTCTCCTGCGAGGGTCCCCAGAGTGGGAAGCCAGAAACAGACGTGAGAAGGCAAAACCTCTCAATATCTTCCTCTAGGTCAGCAGTACTGTTGTTGCTGGGTCAGAGAAGCCCCTCCTGGAAGCCTCTCGAACCTCACTAGAGAGTGAGTGCTTATCACGAGTGGGGCTGGATTGTGGTGCGTCCCCTCACTTCTGGCCCAGGCTAGCCTGGAGCTCATGTTCTGACACCATTCAAGCTGGTTTCCTGGCCCTACATCCAGTCGCCGTGAAGCTAGGGAGCTCAGGCAGAGACCTGGGCCTTGAATTGCATGCAGGCTTGCATAACTCCCTTCAACCTTCTCAACCTCTATCCTCATCTTGAAAATAGGGGGATAATAGTGCCTGCCTCACAGGGCTAGTGGGATTCAGGTAAATGCTGTAAGATTTCCCAGAAAGAGTAGGCCCTCGCTGCCTATTTCCTGCCTCTGCCTCTGAAAGGTTAAACCCGGGGAGAAAGCACAGGTTTCAGAGAGTCAGCATGATGGTCCTCCAGGGGCTCTGCAGGGAGGGCCTGGAGGGCAGCACGTGGGCCACTCTGGGTTTGTTTTTAAAGATTACATCTATATGATGCATTCTACTCTGCACCATTGTGCTGGATTTTAGCAATGGGGACAGGAGGCAGGAGGCCAGAATTCCTCCCCTAGGTCTGCCCCAAAGCTGCTGAGTTAGCTGCTTTGTGACTCCAAGTTCTGGGCCAGGGGAAAAAACAATGTCTCCTTCTCTTTCCAGTCCAAAGTATGATAAAAATTTTGCAAAATATACAGAGCCTTAGAGCGCCCCAAACTTTTTAACACCCAGCATCTCCTCTGATTGTCACAGCCACCCTGTGAGGCTGGCAGGGTAGCATTTTGTCCTCTTATTGGGGAGCAGCCTCTGGGCCAGACAAGTGACTCATTCAGCCACTGGGCAGCACAGGCAGGCCCAGCACACATATCTCCTGCCTTCCACCCACCGATCCTTGTCTCTCTGCTTTAATTTCAGCCTTGAACATTTATTCTGAGCTTCTGCTTAAGTTGTGTCATTTCCAGTATGGTAGCCATGGCATTCACCCTCAGGGCCAGGCTAATTTGGAAGTCCTGTGGGCATGTCCTTGGCTCTTTCTGTTCCATCAACTTGGAAAGACTGTTCCCTCCACCCTCTGCATGAGATGGGGGTGGTTTGGGGCTCTGGTGTATTCTGGATCTCGGTTCATGACAGAATTGGCGGGGAGAGGTTTAGCAAATCATTCTGAAAGACACAGGGTTGGATGTGTGAAAGGGGGTGGGCTCCCCTGTTGCCACTTGCTTATTTCTTCCACTTGGCCTCGTTATTTTAAGCTACAGGAAGGAGAAGGAGAATGGAAGAATGGACTCTTGATAGAGGCTTTGGGTCCTTTGTGCAACTCAGAAACCACAAGTTGCAAAGAATAAAACTGATTTGTAAAATATATCTAATATTTGGATTATTATTAAAGTAATACAGCCACATGGTTAAAACAGGTGCAGACACAGGGCCTTTGTGCCGTGGGTGGTTTTCCGTTTTCAGGTGGGGAGAGTGCAGTTTTTGTAGGTAGGAACACCAAGAAAAGGCTTCAGTTGGATTAGGCAGACTCCTCCCTGAAATCACATACTCCAGAAGGCACATAATGAAGGCGGCAGTCTCCTGATTCATGTTCTTCCCACAGTGAGTCATTTCACTCAGAGGCAATGACTTCTAACCATCCTCGCTCTAGTTTTTATTGTGATTACTTCCACAACGCTAAGTAATACGCTTATTAATATTATTATTTCTTGTTTTGTTTACTTTATCCAACAGTCAATATATATCGAACAACTTCTGTTTGCCAAGCTCTGTTCTGGGCAACCAGGGAGCTTATACTGTGAATTAATATTTTACTAAAATAGATGAAGACTTAGCTCACTTAGAACAACCCCTCCACCAAGAACGGTTATGTCACCAATTTCATTTTGAAAGAAGATCTTTGAAAGAATCAGGCAATTTATTGTGTAGGGTGAAGGTGATGAGGTGAAGGAGTGGTTTAGAGTTAGGGCGTAGTTATTTTTAGAAGACAGGGGAATTGGATAAAAAGAAAAATTGAAGGTAAGTCTCTGAAATGTCACCAGAGAACACCGAAACACTCTGGAGTATTCCGGATACTGAAATACTCTGGAGTGAGCAATTCCACAGCTGAGGGACCTAGCTTGTAGTTCACCCACTGTGGCTGGGGTGATACGAACACAGACAAGCCTTCCACGGGGACCCTGGGGGCCTGGAGAGGAAGCTGCTCATCTGAAAACCTTATCCTGAGGAGGTTCCTGAGACCCTGGGCGGTGTGTCTTAGGCGGTTCAGGCTGCTGTAACAAACAGACCATGGACTGAGTGGTTAGACGACATGCATTTATTTCTCACAGCTCCGGAGACTGGGAAGTCCAAGATCAAGTCACTGGCAGTTCCTTTTTGTCTGATGAGGGCTCACTTCCTGGTTTGCAGAGAGCTACATCCTCACATGGCAGAAGACATGAGGGATCTTTCCGTGGCCTTTTTTTTTTTTTCCCCTCCATAAAGGCACTAATCCTATTCATGAGGGCTTCACTCTCATGACCTAATCACCTCCCAAAGACTCACTTTCAAATACCATCACAGTGTGAATTAGGTTCCAACACATGACCCAGACATTCAGTCTATAGCACAGTGCCCGGGAGAAGAAAACCCAGGATATAGGCAGGGGTCCTGAGTCTGAAACCCGACTCTAGCACTAAATAATATTTTGTCTCTTTGACTGCCTGGTCCTCAGTTTTCTGTTCTGTAAATTGGTGATGAGTCCAGCTTTTCTGTGTTGGTATGAGAATGAAGTCACGTTGACGTACCAACTATAAAGTGCTATCGAGTAAATTTTTATTATCAAGGAGTATGCAAAAGATGCCTGAGAGTCTATAACTACAATTCCATGATGCATTATTAATTCTCCTTTCTAAAAATCAATGGCTCCTGCCACTAATTTATCACTATAATGATTCTTATTCATACTCTGGATAGTAAGAGAAATCACAATCACACTTTCTGGTGGAATGATGCCTTTAGTTAAGTGAATCTCCAGATGCTTAAAGCTGATTTTCCCCTCTGGCTCTCAGAGACTGATGGCTTGTGCTGTCTTATAGGAACTGCAGGAAAAGTTCATTGGCTGGTTTAGCTTTTGGGGTGGGCTTTCCCCTCAAAGCACAGTCCTGAAATGATTCCACTCTGCTATGTTTGAAGCTCAATTCAAGTTCAAAGCTCAATTTTTTTTTTTTAAGATTTTTATGTATTTGACAGAGAGAGACACAGCGAGAGAGGGAACACAAGCAGGGAGAGTGGGAGAGGGAGAAGCAGGTTCCCCGCCAAGCAGGGACCCCGACGCGGGGCTTGATCCCAGGGCCCCAGGGACCATGACCTGAGCTGAAGGCAGACGCTTAACAACTGAGCCACGCAGGCGCCCCTAAATTTATTGAAAGCTTGTTCTCACCAGGAATTGTTGATGGACTGTGGGGGTGTTCCCAGATGAATGTCATCTTCACCCTGCCAAATAGGGGCTCACTCTTGGTGAAAGGAACAGACACACACACACACACACACACACAAGATGATCAGTGCTCAGTTCTAAAATAGTATAATTCTACACAGTGGGAAACTCAAGCAAAAAAAGATTAATTCTGAATTGGGGGCTATCTGGGGCATACAGGTGGGGAAGGTGTGGTTTGAACGGCCTTGAAAACTTGCTAACACACTGGCAGAGTGAAAGGGGAAGGGACTGGCCTGTGCAAAGGCCCCAGGGAGGGAGTGATTAGGGGAGAGCAGAGTCTGAAGGGGGGGGCAGAAGTGGTCTGGAGCCAGACCAGGGTGGAGGACCCTTGACACCTTGCTGAGGTTTGGTTTCATCCTGCAGACAACAGTGCCTTGGGAGGAGTCAGGGTAGAGCAGACCAGAGTGTGGCTTCCGTAAGAAGAATGAACCAGCCATAAGGAAGTGTGCACACGGTGCTTTTCTTCCCTGCCCCACAGTGGGGTGGTTTTGGGGGAGGAAAGGCTGGGCAAAGGCTCCTGGAATGGCTCTGACTGACTGGCCCCTCCCAGGAACCGCTCCTGACCTTCTTCTGTAAATACCCAGTTACCTGTTCATTTCCCCAATTATCCCATCAGTGAAATCAAATCAATCACTGTTAATTCTAACCTTAATAAACATACTTCAGTTTACATATATGATGCTCTTAAACCATAAAAAACTGTATGTGAACTTTGCAAAGGTAGTTTAGGTGGAGAAAAAAATAACATTCAATTAACAAGCTTGTCAGAAGCTGACTCATTACAAATGACAGGAAAGCATGTTTGCGATATTAAAAACAACTTATTAGAATATCTATTTTCTAGAAAGCGATTCCATATTAATAAAAGGATAAAAGCCTAGGCATCAAATCTCAGAACAAAGTTGAAGGGACCCTTGTGGATTAATATCCACAATCACGGGAAGCACTAAAGTGTGGTGGGTAAGCGCAATGCGTCAAGTGGCAGGCTGCCTACATCATATCCCGAATCCGCTCCGTGAGCTACGTGACATTGGGTAGGTCCTTAATTGTACCGAGCTTCAGCTCACCCACCTATGACGTGAAGATAAAAACAGTTGTTGTGAAGGCTAAATGAGCCAATATAATTAAAGCTCCAAGAACAGCCCCTTCTATATCACAAATGCTGTATAAACAGTTGCTGCTATTACTATTATTATTATTACTTCTCCTCTCTGTCCCTATGAGGAAGGAAGGAAACCCATGTCAAGGGACTTACTATGTGACAGACACTTTCACAGTTATTCATTGGATTTAACATTGAGAGTTCTTTGCATAGGTTGGTGTTATTAGGCACATTATATTGATAAGTTAGGTGACCTTGTTGGGGTCACCCAGCCAGGGAGTGGCCCACTGAGGTTGAAACCCGAGATGATCTGGCCCCAAGTTCCCATCCATCAGGATGAACTCTCTTATTTTGAAAACATTCAAGGCAAGTTTGGTTGATCCAGTTTTCTCAGATCAGCTTGGCTGCGCTTTGTTAAGGAGTACCAAGGGTGGGAAGAAGTCTGCTTTCCTCCCCTATCTTATGCGCTCTAACATAAGCGGTGCAAGTTGCTCTCGCAGACTGGAGGTGCTCACCAGCCTTGTGCTCCATACCTCCACTGTTGACACAGGCAGAGAGAAGGAAGCCCAAGATGGCCAATGACAGCCTCTTAACACATTCATGACCCTCAGGGAAAACAGAGCAGAAGTTGAGGTAGAAGAAAATCTACCTAAAATGGGTTTAGTCAGTGCATGATTCTTATCTCTGGTGCGTGCAGAGCTTAAGAGCACAAAGCCTTTTCCTATATGCACATATGACCTACTCCTCATAACAACCTGAGAATGCTCAAGCAAGGATCATCCCCTCGTTTGGACACCTGATGAAACTGAGACCCAGGAAAACCAAGAGGTCGGAAGAGCAGGGTTTTGAACTCTGACCTTTTCTCATCCAAGTTTGCTGCCTCTGGTGGTAAGGAAAAAATATCCATACCAAAGACAAGATATATAATTTTGAAATTGAAACACAATGGAAGGCCTCGTTTAGAGAGGTGGAGGAGGGTGCTGTGGTCCTGTCCCAGGGCTATTCACCTTGCATTAATATTCTTGCTCCTGCCAAAAGGCTCAAGCTAAACACTTTGGGGTGTTAAAAAGAACAAATGCCTTGTGTCAATCCTCAGTCACTAGGCAGGATTCCCCTTTATCTCCAAAGGTATCTCCAGAGGGTCAGAGTGTGGGCTAGGGTTCAAAATCACTCACATCTGATAGTGGAACTCCCTTCTCCCGTGTGCTTCTTTGACTCAAGTGGAAGGTAATTCTAGAAATTTCTGACCCTGTGTCCTTGTCAGTAGTAATTTTAAAAGCTCCATTCTTAGCGGATCTGTGAGGGACTACTTCTGTCACAGCAGGCCTCCTGAAGGAAGCAGCTGGTAGAGTTCTCATCCTGCCTTTGGCTTTCTCCTTCAAGGAAAAAACTCCTTGAGAGCCGAGCATGTCTGCATCAGTCTGGCCTCACCCCTCTCCATGCCTGACTCTGGATGACTGGTGAGAAACAATGTTCTCTCTGTCAACTGTCATGACCAACTACCCATGTGGTACTCTTCACCTTGAGAAATTTCTTCACACGAGTCTGGCACTTGGCTGATTTTCCTTATTACTTAAGTTTGGAAGCACTTAGGGGTGTAATCTTGCTGTCAGTCAAAGCTAAGTTTTCTACCATCAGGAGAATTTTTTTCTAGCTCTGTGTGTGTTTTTGTTTCTTTCCCAAGTCCTTCATATCCTTGATGAGGACACAGGGTGCAATGTGGCCAGGAGGAACTCAGCTTTGGCTACTTGGAGTGTTAAGATGGGAAAGAGTTAAGGCAGGGTAAGCTCAGGCTGTAGGCACTAGTTGTTAGAGCACAGCGGAAGGAGAGAGTGTCAAGAAGATCTTCCAAGTAGAAAGGCTATTTTCCAGGATCCAAGAGCAATGTGTGCCAACAATTGAATGACTAGCAGGGTGTGCCTCTGCTGTCCAGTATCCAGGAAAGAAGGCAGAACCAGGGTGCGAGCATCCTGGAGGATTCTGGAACCCCTCTTCTGGGGTCATTGTCTGAGGCTCAGGCTGAGACTTTGTGCAGGAAATAGGATGCGTCCCAGGGCGTTCTCATCTAAGGCTCACCAACTCCAGTCCATACTCTGGGCAGGTGTGGCCCTAATCCACATCTTAGTCCTGGTCTCCTGCTTTCTGCCTGCTAGTTACCATTAATGGCTCCTCAACCCCTCAGACTCCAGAGGTCCACATGCAGTTCTCTTAGTTCATTCACTCCCACACTCTTCCCTGCTTTGCTGTGTGTGCAATCTCTGCTCACAACGCCCTCCCACCCCGCCCCCACTCTCCGGGTGGGAACTTGCGGGTTATGGATGAGTTCTCCTTCTCTTTCTCCACACATAAAATTCCATTCGCTCACCTACCACCGTGTCTTTGATCTTTTCATTCCTGCTAGGGCTGTCCCAGTCAGACTGCCTTCACGTTTTTCATGGATCACTAGCAGCCTCCTAATTATCTCTTTCTCTCCAGTTTCTCTTTTCATTGGTCAGTCCTTTGTAGAGCTTCTTGAGCCACTTTTGTAAGTTCCAGCCCTGGTCATTTTATTTCTCTTCCTCAAAAACCACTGATGGTTCCCACTGCTGTTCTTTAGCCGGCCATTTGTAGCAAACACTGGTCTGCTCCTTGTGACCACGTCAGTGTCTCCTGTCTATAACTTTCCTCTCCCTTGCTTCTGGTTATGCTGTTCCATCTGTCCAGAACTCTCCTCTCCTACATTTCTCTTTGTCAGCACCCTTTTCAAGGGCCTGGTCAAATTCTACATCCTTTGTAGAGAGTTCTGTGTGTATCCCATGAACAACTTAAAAAATGTCCTCTGCACCTCTGGGCATTAGGCACTGTACTAGGTGTTGGTGAGATACCCATGAACAACACACACACTGTTGCTGTTAGTCTTGCACAAGTAGACTTCACACAAATAAACACACATATAAATATAAATAATGAGTTGTTCTATGCATTTTGAAGAAAAAGAACTTGCTGTCCTGAGGCAGAATGATGCAAAAGAGAGGGAGTATTACTTAGCATCTGTGAAGTCAGGGAAGGCTTCTCTGGAAGTGATGTTAGGAAGATAAATAGAATGTAGGCAGAGAAGAGCAATGGAAAAATGGGTATGTGAGGGCCTTGCAGCAGGAATGAAAGAGCTTTGCCAATCCCTAAGGTCAGAATTGACTGCTGTCTCTCTTCTGTGTTCACAGAGCCCTTGGCACCTCGGAGACCACATGCATTGACACCTGCTCTGTGTTAGCGAGAACTACACAGTTTTCTGTCCTTCACAATAGACTGAGGATTCTGTCTGGGTAAGGACTGTGTGTTACTCATTTCATTCAACAATTCATTTATCCAACAAGTATCTCTGCACACTGACTGTGTAGGCATACCTAGTAGGTAGGTTCCAGAGTCAGAGATCAGTACCAGATATACAGTGATGAGCAAGGTATCCCATGCCTCTTACAGAGATCTCGTCTCTGCATCTCCAAGATTTGGCATTGTACCAATCACACAGTAGGGACTCAGGGAAAATGTGGAATCGGGTACCCAGGCATATGTGCTTGTGTGATAACAAGATGAGCTTGACTTTGCATCAAAACACTTTCTCCAAATGCCCCCAAGCAGTTTCTACTTCTCTAGGTCATTATGGAGACCAAGGCACCTCTAACCGAATATCCTGCGGAGACTAGAGGACACACCCAGCCATCCATTCCAGTCCCCTGGATGCTTGGGCACAAGCCATCCTCCTTTGAGAGCAGACTCTGCCAATTTTGAGTCGTTTGACCGTGTTCTAGTCTGAGCTAATTTTGTAAGTCAAATTGCTTAAGAGTGAATATGAAATCTTTGACTGAAGCCCAAATATATAAATACCCATCACATTTCCTTCCTCCCCAATTTTGCAATCATCCAAAAAAGCTGTTCATGTTGTCCAGCGTAATTAGTTATTTATACACCCTCATGTGGTCTATTGTTCAGAATTAAATTGTCTGGTATACAGAATTTCTCTTGCAAGGCTTGTTTTGCCATTTTACTGCTTTTTGGAAGCTGTTTGTAAATATGTCCTCGTGGAACCCTTCGGGAGACTTCTGAGCAGACCCAGGATTGGTGGGGGGAGTAGGGGTAGAATAAGCTAGTCTGTGTAAGCAAATCTGACCTCTGACGTCTCACACTGTCCCCTGACTTCAAACACAAAAATTACCAAGAATTATTCATCCTTTCCTTGAAGACCCAGGGGAATTAGAATGAACACAAAAATAGCCACGGAGAGGTAGAAGTGGAAATCATCTTGGAGGTCTAGTCGTAGGTTCTAGTGACTCCGTTTTGCCCAAGAGGAAGCTAGTTCCCAGAAAGAAGAAGTGAAAGAGACAGGCCCACAGCCTCTTGCGGGTTAGTGGCAGGGCCATGCCCAAACCCTCATCAGCTGACTCCCATGCTCTTTCTACTAAACCATTAAGTATCCTAGTGCAGAGTGCTTTGTTTCTGGGCGTTCCTGGGCTTGTCACGCTTTGCATCTGAACTAGATGGCTCCAGACTGCTTGCTTTGGGCCCTCGAGTCTCTATTTTATAGCTATTTTTTCTCCTCCCAAATGGTTTGGCAGCCAGGTATTACGGATGAGGATTGCCTATTGTGAAGCAATTCTGCTTTCTCTTCTGCTGTGCTATGGTCAGAGACTCCAGATGATCTATCAATTTTATGTAAAATGAGACTTTTTTCTGAGTGAGGGTCTGAAGGTCTCTGCTTCATGGGAGACATCCATAAGGTTTATGACCCAGGATATGGTCTATCTTGGTGAATGTTCCATGTGCCCTTGAAAAGAATGTGAATTCTGCTCTTGTTGGGCAGAATATTCTGTAAGTGTCAATTAGATCCAGTGGTTGATGGTGGTGTTCTGCTCTTTATCCTTGCTGGGTTTCCATCCATGAATTTTAGTCTGTGAAATCTGTAATGTTAGCTTTGATTATTCAGAAGCCTTTTAGATTTTCTTTCTGTATGAGAGTATAAGATCTTAATTCTTATCTTAAAATGGGACTTTCTATCCAGCCAGGTTAGGAGTTAAGAGTTGGGCATTTCTGGAATGGTTGGCCAGATAGTATGATGGGAAGAATCCTGAAATCTTCCTCCTAACACGCATATATGGACGTCAGTATGTAAATCTACCACAGTGGTCTTATATGAATTCTCACTGGAGTGAGACCTGTTGTACCTGAGAAATATCACATTGTGACTTTTAAATAGCTAACATCATAACACTAAAAATTCATTATCTTACTATGTTATGATTCATAAAATCCCCAGATTTTCTGAAATGGTCACATGTTAATGTTACACACTTAATTTTAAAATATATTTATGTTTTAAATTATTAAATATGTAATCATACAGAAAAGATGTAACAGAAGTCATGTACTCACCCTCAGAAAACAGATGCTGATCATTTTGCCATATTTATTTTTTTGTTCAAAGAAATTAAATGTAACGCACATAGTTAAAGCTCCCACCTTCTATTTCCTCTTCCTCCTGCCTTCTTTCCCTCCTATTTTCTAAGGAGGAAAACACTATTCTGAATTTGGTGGGTATCCTTCCCATGAATGTTTTGGTGCCTTCGCTCTAAGCAGATGTATCTAAAATTTATGGCCAGGAGAATTGCAGGGTTATTTATTTTTATAATCCGGGGAGAAAAAAAAGACTCATCTGTCATGTTCGGAAGGGCTAGGTCGATTTTAATCTCTATTCCTTTCAACTGGATTTTGCTTTAATCCTGGTTTTTATGTTCTTTTTCTGGTGATCTTCCTACCCAGCTTTATTCCCTCCTAGCTAAAGTCTCATTTGGCTTTTGCCAGAACTGGTAGCTTGGACTCCTGTGATTTGGACTTTCTGAAGCCATGGTTTCTCTGCCTTAGGCATTGCTCACTCTCAATCCCTGGACTGCGGCCCCTAGGTAGGAAAATCTGTCAGGCTCTGCACCTGGATATCCTGTTGCCTTATGTTCCCCTAGCCTATGAGTGGATGTAGCTACTGCTGCCAGACCTGAGCTGTCTGCTCAGCATTCCAGCACAGACAGGCAGATTTAGTTTCTATCCTGCCTTACCTGTTCTGCTTAAATCTTCCATGTCTGGAACACAACGCCTTGAAAGGACACATCAGGGGAAAGCTAAGGCTGGGAAGGTAGGGGCTGTTGAGTATGGTGATGATGACTGATAATTGCTACCATTTTTTAAGCAATATCATAAAAATCGTGAGACCTGGGGCATAACAATATTCAGAATGCGATGTTCCAAATAAGAGTAGAGCACCTACTGCATGTCAAGTACTGAGCTAGGTTCTTTTTATCTCATTTATTCTTAAAAGTAATCCCATATTTTGTAGATGAGGAAGCTGCGGTATAGAGAAACAGGATGCTACAGTGGAAAATTATGGGATTTAGAATATGACAGACTGGGTTCAAACTCTGGGTCTACCACTTATACCATCTTGGACCAGTTTCTTAACTTTTCTGAGCTTGGCACAAAGTAGGTGCTTGCAGTGATGGCTATTGCTACGGTAAAAGGTCTGGCTTCTTGCCTCTGGTTACATAGCTAGTGTACAGTAGCTGTGGGATTCAAACCCAGGTCTGCTTCTCTCAAAGCTACCCTCTTCTCAGGGAGATGGGAAGGTTAGATGTTATAATATGAATGTTGCTCCCTTAGAGGGGGTGTCATGGAGTTTGGAAAGAGCACTAAACTTGAAATCAGAAGACTTGGGTCCTGTTCTCCATGACAAATGAGCTGGGAGACCTTGGACAATTCATTTCCTGTCTCTTTTTCCTTGATTTTCTAATTTATAACACAAAAGAGTTGTGTTATTTCAATTCCCTCTAGGTTCTGTTTGTTCCATGTCCAGCATTCTGTGCCTCTGATCAAGAAACACAGGAGCAAATGGTCTACCCAAGGGAGATGAAGAAAGGCAATGGCATTGCTATTTTAAAGAAGGTGAGGATAGGAGAGTAGGCAAAGCCTCTATCAGCTAGCTGCTTGTCCCAAATCCTTAACAACTGAAACCAGTTGGATTTCTTTTCTGCTCCCCAACTTGAGCTGGGAAGGGACCGAGGTCATGGAGGGTTTCAGAAGACAAGGCCAGTTGCCCACATTCATCGCTTTCTTGGGTAACTTCTTTTCTTCTCTCCCTCTTTCTTCCTTTCTTTCCTTTTTCCTTTTTTTAGAAGGAGAGAATGGAAAACAGAAGATGGCTAAGTAAGGTAACTAAATAAGAGATGGAGAGTTATAGGTGGAATTTTATTTCTACCCCAGGTTTCTTCTTTTACCTTTCTTCCCAATTCTTTCTGGTTTTATTTTCTAAAAATAGATATATTTGAAGGATCATGAAACAAGTTCTGCACTTGTGTTTAGTGAATTTTAAACTCTGTCACCCTGGGGCCACCTGTTTTGCTGAAGTTAAAGGTAGGAAAAACCTTCTTGGAGGCCCCTTTGACCACTTCTAGGCCACTCTGGTGGTCTTTTTGGCTTTCGGATCAAGGAGGCACTCACTTGCTCAGTGAGTCTTTATTGAGCTGCTACTAAATGCAGTCAACCTGGCAGGCCCTAGGGACAAGGAAGAAAAGACAAGACTCCCATTCCCATCTCTTCTTTAGCTTACATATCAATATAAGTAAAGAGCAGAACACAAAGGTAAATATGCAATGATGGAAACTGAGAGGTGCTGGTGAAGGAGCTGTGGAAATCCCCAGTGTCTGCCACTCGGTTCTGGCTCTGGAGAAACTCCACTTCCACTATATGAGATTTGGCAGTCTGACCATGAATCACCATTCCGAGACCATCCTCAGCACATCTGCCCTCCATGTCGTCAGTGAGGATCACAGGGCCCCTGGGACTCCACTGCCTGGCCTCCTCGCTGACCTCCTGGGCCATGTTCTCGGAATGCTGGCATGGGTGTGGTTCTCCCACATGCCCTTTCCAGGTCTGCTTTGGAGTCTTCCCCCTTCTGATTGATACCCTTCACCAGGAAGCTCTCACCTCTGTCTCCACTTGTCCATATCCTACTCATTCTCCCAGGCTTTGTTCATCTTGCTGTAGTCACTTTAGAGTTCCTCTCCCCACCTCGGGGTCTCTGCCTCCCCTTCTCTGATGCCTCCTGGCATTTGGTTTATGAGCTAATCAGGGCACCCATCATGCTCTGCCCGGTGTTCTATAGTTATTTGTATATCCAGCCTAGGCCTTACCTACCTAGCCACACCTTGACAGCATAGATACTATTGATCTCTGTATCTCAAACAGGACCAGGCACAGTTAATACACCCCAATTGAATCAACACCCCAACATTAAAGTTAATAATCAAACATGTCCTATATAGTTTTACAAAGAGTGTCCATCTACATTTATCTAAAATAATCCTCAGAACAACCCTGTGTAAAAGAAACTATCCTAATCCCATTCCACAGATGAGGAAATAAGTTATTTACTGAGTGCTGACCCTCTGCTAGGCATTATGCTAGGAACTTTGCACACATTACACCATTCAATTCTCATTTAATTAAAAAACAAACAAACCCAGTAGTCATCTGTACTGAGCACTTACTCTGTGCCAGGCACTATTTTTAGCCCTCTATACCTATTAACTCATTTAATTCACACAACACTATAAGATAGGTATTCTTAGTATCCTCACCTTATACGTGAAAAAGTTGAAGCATGTGGAGGTTAAAAAACTTACCCAAGTCCCCATAGCTGAATTTGGATTCCAAACTAGGTAGTGACCATAGAGACCACCATTCACATATGAACATTCCCCTCCTTTCCTGAGACCACCATTCACATATGAACATTCCCCCCCTTTCCTGGCCCAGCACTGCCAATACCACTTAGTATTGCCTCTGTGAGGTATAATTATACCCATTTTGCAGATGAGAAAATGGAGACCTGGAGGGATTAATCAACTTGCCAATCTCGCACGACTGATCAGGGCACAGCCTCATCTTGTACATGCAAAGTGCAGATTCTGACCACTCATCTGTGTTGTCAGATAGATGTGACAATGGCCAGCCTCAGTATATGCACATTTCCTCAGCCATGTGAAAGTTTCATGATTTTTCAACATTCCTGTGTGTCTGCTATGCTCAGTGCAGTGGGCTGCATCCTGTGTATGTCGGGTCGGATGGGGACTTACAAAGACTCAGATACACTCCCAGCTTCAAAGAGGCAAATCAAAAACAATTAAAATATCCTTCACATCTATTCCTTCTTTTTTCAGCATAGTACTTGATGCTCCCTGGTAGAGATCTTGAGGGGACTGGGGAGACACAGGGAAAGAGCTAAGCCCAGAGTGGTCAGCAAAGGTGAGGAGAATGTGGATAGGTCCAGCAGGTGAATGTGACTGGCTTTGTTATTTGCAGTCTAGAGCAGTGCAGGGTGTGGAGACTTCTGGTGCCAAAGACGGCAGCTGTTCCTGCCTAGCTGTATACTGTGGCCTGGGATGGAGGAAGGGGCATGGGAGCCTATGGGGAGAGAAGGCCAGCAGCCAGGCTGGAGAGAAGCAGGCTTCTTGGAGCAACCTGTCTTTAGGACGAGGTGGATCCCTGCCCCCCTTGCAGACCACGGAGTCCGAACTGGGCACGGCGCAGGGTGGGGGTGGGAGTCCTGGGTTCAGGTCTCAAGCTGGCTACTCAGAAGCAGATGACTGGGAGCAAGTCGCCTCCGCCCTCCCACCCCTCGGTGAAATGGCTATAAGACTTTTTGCGGTGCTCGTGTGGCCTGGATTAGGTGGTGATGTTCATGAGAGCACGTGGCTAACTGAGTGCTAGGTGCATGTGAGATGCTGAGGAGGAAGAAAAGGCTGGGTTTTGCCTCCTCTGGAGTTCCTCATGACAGGATTATGCTGATGGAGGGCACATCGGATTGACTCACACATAACTGACAGGAAAATGGGCATCGTTTTCACTTCACCCAGTTTCCAGGCTGGGAACTTAAACCTCCCAATGAGAATCAGCTAGCATTAGCAAGTTTTCCCGGTGGCGGTGGGTGGAGTGGGGGGCAGAAGGGGTGGGGAGCTGAACCAGGATAGTGAAGGGGATGCTTGTACGCCAAAGATCCATGCCCGGAAATTAATGTCACGGAAGTGAAACCTGCTTTAGGTTCCCACCTGGTAAGGCAAACAGCTCTGCCCTGACTCACCATGTGCCCCGGGGCACATCCTTGCTTCTGTCCCAGACTCAATTTCTCCATCTGTAAAACAAGATACTACTTCCCAACAGCTTGAAAAGGCGTGGGGGTTCTTCGCACCCACGGGGAGATTTCTAAAGATTGGGTGAAAGAGGTGGGAAACGCCAGCCCATCTCTGTCCGGATCCCCAGATCCAGGGCTCTTAAACCAATAGTGGAATCCTTCTCTGGGCGGTGGAAGGAGAGAGCTAGAGGATTCCTGTCTGTCGGTGAGTGCGCTTGCGGGACAGAGGGCTTTTAAATGAATCACTTTGTATCTAGCAGGGCGGCACCTGCTCCTCAGCCTCCAAAGGCAGCAGAGCAACGCGATCATTCACAAGCTGCCGCTTTCCATTCACGTCTATAATTAGCGCGCAGGCTGCAGCCTCTCTGGAGCTGCGGGAAGGGCTTTGGGGAGGGGCCTATTCCCTAGCTCCTCCCCCTTCTTGTCCCCCTCCCGCGTTCTCCTCGCCGTCCCCCACCCTGGAGGCTCTGGCAGCCTCACCCCCACCCCACCCCAGGGTGCGCTCACCGCAGGATTCCTTCTGGTCTTGCCTGGACGCCAGGGCCTCTGTCCCCTCCCTTGGGGATCACTCCAGTGCAGTAATAAGCACCTTGGCCCTGCATCTCTAGGAGGGCAGCTATATTTAGAGTGGCATCCCCTTACCCCTCCCTCGCCCCTCTGGCCGCTCAGCCCGCCCGCTCCCGCTGCCCCTCCCAGCCACCTCTCCCTCTTTGTCGCATTACATAGTAATCTGAGATGCATTGGATGAGCTCCAGGGAACAGAATGTACTTGGCAGAGACGCGGGGCTTGATGTCTGCAAAATGTCGGAAACGCAGCCAAGAGCTGCTAACTGGGTCATTAACCTCCAAAAGCTAAGCGAGGACTGTAGGCCTGCTCTGCCTCCCTTCATCTCGCCAATAAAAGTGCCTCAGTGTGAGGGGAAGAAAAAGCCCAAAGTTGGCCGCTTTGATTTCTAGGCACCAAAGGCAGGCCCAGCCCCTCCTCCTGGCCCGGGCCCTTGGGCCGCCCCTGCTGCTTCTCTCCCTGTGTACATGCGGCCTTTGAAAGGCCCAGCAACCCCCCTGCAGCCCTTCCCTACCTCACAGCTCCGGGCCGACTTTCTTGCGTCCGGGAGGAAAAAGGAGAATGAGAAGGTTCCAGGCCCATCTCGGTCCCGCAACTAGATGAAAGGGTTTTGCCAATCTTCTACTCTGATTCTCTCCCTTCTAACTTCTTCCCTCCCTCCCTCCGCTCTGCCTTCTCTGCCTCCTTCCCCTCCTCTTTTGCCCCCTTGTCTCCCTTCTGAGAGCAGGCTGTGGGGTTGGGGCCTACACACACGGCCTGGCACGGGGAGAGGAGCTCTGTCGCTTGCTGTGTGACCTTGGATGAGTCACCCATTTGTCTGCTCCTTAATTCCCTTTTATGTCACTTGTTCATAGGAATAACACCTTCCTGACCTATCTCACAAAAAGTGGGGCCCACATTGGAAAGTCTCTTACCAACTGCCAAGCTCTGCTCCGTTTCAGAGATAACTCTCCCTGACTACCTTGACTCACATCCTTCTGAAAGCCCCAAGGCCCAAACTTCCTCTGGACTTGTGTGCGCTCCTGGACGTTAGGAATGTGAAGTAGTCTCACCAGGAACTTCAAAGGTTTGAACAGGTACCAGGGGATAGCCCCTAAAATCCACCCCCCTCAGGCTGTCTAGCCTCAGGATTGCCAAACAGACACTTCCCCCGAATGTCCAAACCCACTTCTCCAGCAGCTGGGTGGAGAGAGAAAGTGCTTGGTACTGAAACCAGAAGAGGTCCTGCAGTTCCTCAAATGATTCGACTGCCTTACTTGCTGGAGAGAGGACAGCTGGCCTGGGGAAACCAGCAGTAGCTTATGCGATGTGTCTGGACACCTGGGTAGTCTCAACTGATGTCAGAGACCATGCACGCTGATCTGTGCGACCCCACTTATGCTCCCTGGTGGCATCCACAAAACTAGAACCAAGTTCAACCTGGGCCTCCACGCCCTTCCCGCCTCATCCCTCCCTGGTCTCACTCCACCTCCCTCTGCAGCCACGTCAGATCTACCCTGCTCCTTACCACACCTCATAGAGGCCTGTGCCCCCCCGCCACTGGGCCTTGGCCCAGGCTTCTTTTTTTTAATTAGCTGGAAGGCTCTTTGGCCTCTCCTTGCCACACGTTCAAATCTTTTGCATCCCTCAAAACCGATTCTCAAATGCCGATTCTCATCTCTAGAGGTGTTTGTTCTCTTTCTCCTTCAACTCTTCTTGGGGCTCTTCCATATGTCTCAGTGTAAGCAGCTAGCTCTGGGTCATGTCATCGGTGTGCTTATTGTATCCTTCTTATGGAGGGGAGATTTCTCCGTGGATAAGGACCCTTTCTTGTTGACCTCAACTCTGAAGGTGTAGGTGCCCATATATCCTGCTCTGCCTTCCCAGTTTATGCCTATTTTGCTGGGATTATTATTAATAACTCCCTTTTCACCCTTAAGTGCTCCAGTTTGGATGATACATTGTATGGTCACCTTACTGAGGGTCTCTGTTCTAGTACCTGGCACATTAGTAGGACTCAGTAAATGGGGTGAGCTGCCATGAAGAGCATGTCAGAGTTATTTCTTACCCAGGTCCTGGGGGGCCTCTTGGTCCCCCCTTTTTTTCTCCAACCTGAAGGCATGCCCCCAGGTTTTTCCTTTCTCTTTCCTGGAGAAGAACTGCAGAAGCACCCAGTACCATTGTCTCTTTTGACATGCCTTCCATTTCCAAATGCTCCGACTTCCACGTGAAGTTGCTCACCCAACTCTTCCCATTCCTCTGAGCCCCTAAGCAGTAGGACCACCACCGGATGTTGGAAGTAGCTATCAAACTCCAGAGATGGTCAGCTGGTCTGTGGGACGAAGCCCTTACTTCTAACCTCAACTGGATTTTTGGTCTTGTCCAATTTCTTTGACAGTTCAACTCTTCAGAATTACCTTCAGATAGTAATGTAGTTGTCTTAGGAGGAGGTCACAACCTGGAAAGCTCCGAGCTGCTTTGTTATAAACTAAGTAGTTAGCCTTCATCACAATTTTTCTCAAAAATAAACCTGCTAGGGTGTTTGTTGACTATTTTTTTAAAATATCAAACATTTGGAAATAAGAGCAGGCAAGATGCCTGGCCTTGTGAATGGAGCCCCAGTGTCAGGAAGCCTGGGTCTTCTTTCTACTTCTCCTCTGACTCACTGCTTTCTGGAGGATGAATCATATGCCCTTTCTTGGCATTGGGTCTCACTTCCTTCGTCTCCCCTATAAAATGGGTATATTTGCCCTTCCTACCACATAGGAGGGGGCTGAGGCTGGAAGAGGCCTTGGTCATTATGCAAAAATAATATTAAAAGTAAAAATGTGCTGAGATGCCTGGGTGGCTCAGTCAGTTGAGCGTCTGCCTTTGGCTCAGGTCATGATCTCAGGGTTCTGGGATCAAGTCCCACATTGGGCTCCCTGCTCAGCAGGGAGCCTGCTTCTCCCTCCGCCTGTTCTGCCACTCCCCCTGCTTGTGCTCTCTCTCTGACAAATAAATAAATAAAACCTTAAAAAAAAAAAGTAAAAATGTGCTGTAAGTATGTGTTTTGACTCTCTGGAGAGGCACACCTGAGGGGTATGTGAGGCCATTTTATGATTCTGCTTTAGTTTCTGGAACACCTCAATTCACAGAGAACAGCCTCTCAGAAACTGGAAAGAATCACTCTTAAGACAGTGGTTGGAATGAGTCTGGTCTGAGTGGGAGCAAGAGTCCTGTGAGGAGCACTGCAGCTAGCAATCAAGACAGGAAACAAATCGGAAGAAAGGGAGCCAGGATGAAAAAGCAAACAGGACTATTATCTGCAGGGCTCTGAGGCTGGGACACTTGCATTCTCTCCTGAGGGCCATGGGAGATCGATGGATGTGACTGAGCAGGACCATGGCATTATCTACACTGTGTTTTGGTGAGACACATCTATTAGATGGAGGGACAGACTGTGGAGCTGGCATCTGTTCCATCCCAGTTTGTCCCTAAGCAAGTGGGAGCTCCCCTCCCTCTGAGCTTCAGTTTCCATCTTTCTAAAATAAATGGGTAAAATGGCCCCGGAGAGCTCCAACATGCTGTGATTCTACAGTAAAGACCATGAAGAACCAGCTTGTCTGTGTGAGTGTGTGTGTGTGTGCACGTGTGTGTGGGGATGGGTGGAAGAAGTGGGAATGAAGTGACCACTCAGTAGATACACAACCAGGTCTGGCAGCCTCGTCCTTCAGGGAGGAAACCTGACCAGTCTCAGCCTTTCAGGCCTGAAAGACTCCCTGTGTATCCAGAGCCCGGAGACCTTTCTTCAGGCCCCAACACGGCACATCTGAACATTAGGTCCTGGTCAGCAGCCTCTGTCTAGACTTGTCTACTATCCACTTCCTGGTCCGGGTGAGACAGCTGATATCTGAGGAGACTGCACTGAGGTTCCTGCTAATCAGCTGTTCTTCAAGATGCTTCAGATCTCCCCCTATCCTGTATTAGGTTCCCAGGAAGCCTTATACCATCCAGGACGACATGGCTTGGGGCCTCAGAACTCTGCCTTGGCAGTACAACCTGACAGTATATGTTTGACATTTACCAAGGTCCACTGTAAGATTGGCATGTAGAAGTTTCTTTATTATGAAAGTGCTATTGGCATATTGTCTGTTAAATTATTTAATAGCTCTTATGTGAAGACCTATATAGAAAAGCCTTCAGTGAAGTCATATAGTAAAGAAAAATATCATTAAAAATTATTTTTGGTCTTTTGGGGTTGCAATAGTTCCTTTAGGTCTCAGGGATAATTGCGTTTATGTTCTTGTTTTGTGGGTGGGTTTAAAAGTACTCATGCTTTTTACTGTAATCTTTATTTTTTTCAAGTAAGGTTAGATAAACGAATGAATAAGAAGGGTTTAGTTGGACCTCAGTCAGTGTTTGAAGTGGAGAAATAAGCCCACTTATGATTAGTGAACCCACTGAAGCCCTCCTAATTATAGTTGAAGCAAAATGTCCAAATTTCATAGCATCCTTCAAACGATTGACTTAGTGTTTCTATGTTTGAGTTGCAGTTTTGTGTGAGAAGGTTTGACAGGATTGTGATTATCTGTAAGCAGTGCAAGGACCCGATGATAATTGGAAGAAGAAAATTTAAGTAGTCTTAGTGGAGTTATGGGATTAGCAAGGGTGGAGTTTATATGGTGGACGTTACAATTAGCCTATAAGGATACCATAATCCAGATTTATTCTACCAATTACTGTATTGCCTTGAAATGTGTGTCTCGGCATTTATTAAATGATAGAGAGTGTGGTTGAGCTCTGAGGTTGCTTCTAGTGTTCCTCTTTTATTTGCTGAAAAGTCAAGAGTCTGCACGGGTTGGCAGATCAAACGCCACAATCCACCTTAAAGCCCACAAACCAGCGAAGAAACTGATGCCCTCATACCACACTCCCACTGCTGGTGGTTGAAGGGCATAAATGAATGGGGGAGGGGTTGTGGCTGGAACTTTCGGATTCAAGCTGTTCTTCCTGACGAAGGACGTATGTGTTCACTGAATAATGACTAAACAGAGTTACCCTTAACCTTCCTTAAACAAATTCCCTAAAGAAAAGTTAAATTGTAATTCTAAGATACTAGCAACTCATAGACTCAGGATATAGAATGAGAAATGAATCTGGCAGATTGTGTGGTCCAACTCCCTCACCTGATAGATGAGGAAACTGAGGCAAAGTGACTTGCCCAAGGGACTTGGCCCAAGACACAGAGCCAAGAAGTCTCGGAGCCAGGGCTGGAGCCCAGATATGCACTGTTCCTCGGCGCTCATTTTTTTGGTAAGAGCTGGAGCTTGGTCTCTGGGTTTCGATGGATAAATCTTTTGCTAGGCAGCCCAGTCGCTAAGCTTTTTACCTCATTCTTGGGTTCAAAAATCTTTGTGGATTTCTGCTCATTCCTGGTTCAAAGTTCATTTTCGTGTCATTATTGAGCTCTCTCCATGTTATCTGCCACCACTCTTTAAAAATTTGTGAATTCCCTTGTAGATGGTGAGGTAGGGAGAGGTAGATTGGTGATCTTGCTTATGCTGATTTGACGGTCTCTGACACACACCTAACCTGGTTAACCTTTTCCTGATTTCTCAGTTCTCCTCACATTTCTTAACTCATTTCTTATCTCTTGAGGATCAGTTAGTCACTTTTTTCCTGTAGTGGGAAGAGAGGTAGAGCTGGAAAACAGGCTCTTCAGTCGAGTTTAACAGGACTATGAGCAGAATTCTACAAAACAAGGCAAGAAGGGCCAATGATCTTTCAAGTTAGCACGGGAGGCTCAGATAACACCAAGCCAGCCCTCTGGTGAAGGAGATTGAGATTGTCCTCCCAGAGTTTCCCACCACCATCACCAATTGTACTCCAAGAGCGCCCTCTGCTGGATAGGAGCAGGACCCAACAGTCTCAACCATCTTGGAAGTGGGGCCAACAGGAACTCTGAAAGGATGAAAAGAAAGATTGGGGTTTCCTTGAGAGAGGGGTTCCCCCTCAGGGAAGCTCTGAGCTGCCCCTATTTAAACACAAACTCAAAATAAGATGGTTCCATTCCATGAGGTTCTCTCGCCTCCCACTCTGGGAAGCTCTGA
>NW_023270268.1:78500702-78625031 GCF_011800145.1 Mirounga leonina
GTTCCATTCCATGAGGTTCTCTCGCCTCCCACTCTGGGAAGCTCTGAACTGCCCCTATTTAAACACAAGCTCAAAACAAGATGGATCCATTCCATGAGATTCTCTTAGCTTCTACATTTCTCATTTCCTCTATTTCAATTTCTGTCTTTTGCCTCATCTTACTGATTAGTATTTGCGGGAAGAATTCATGGTGGCAATTAAACCCAAAAGATCATCTTTGAAGAGATGAAAAGAGGGGATTTACAGAGGGGAAAGTGGGCATAAAATATGAATTCGACCTTCTTGAGGCCTAATGGCTGGGTTACAAAGAGCAATTTTTTGGAGTAACGATTTCTAATCTCAGCTTGTATTATTCCTTAGGTTAAAAACTTTCATCAGCCACTCACTGCCTACTAAACTAAGTCAACATTATTTACCTCAGCATTCAAAGTATACTTGTAAATTCATAATGCATTATTTTGTTTGCATTCATATATCAAGGCTAATAGCATGCTTATTTTAAACAAGAACCTTACCTTGATTTAGTTTTTAGAAAATGAAAATGTATTGAAATTTTTAAAAGTATATTTGAATATCAAAGTCATACATTTCACATTAAAATCAGGCTTAGCAAATACTTGATCTGCTTATAATTTTGAACAAGGCAGAGGACACTGCTTAAAAAATTACTTTCTTAAACAGAAGCAATAATTGATAGATTGAATGCTACCTTTAGCATTGAAGTTAGTCCTAACATATTTTTTAGGAGAAAACCAAGGTGAAACTTATTTGACATAAAAAAGTGCTGGGGGCTGATAACCTTTCAAGTGCCCTGTAGGCAATGGGAGATGCAGCGGCGAGGAATGTACTTATTAAATAACAGAGACAGTAACCACTGAAATTGTGCCAAAAAATTGACGGTTAAAGATGGATGAAACCTTACAGAGGACTCTACCCTTTGTAACCCAGATGGTAAAATGAGACCTAGAAAGAAAAATTTCCCCACAGGTGCACAGGCAGCTGGTGAGGAGCCCAAATTGAAATCTGGGTCATCTAATTCTCAGTCTGAAGGTCTCACTGCTCCCCAACACAAACTCCCTACAATGGCATGAAAAAAGACTCAGAGGTGAGGGACCCGAAAGTGCTTTTGGAAACTGCTGCCCAAATCTCAGTGAAATTAAAGAGTCTCCTAACTCAGGCTCTGTCCCATTTCACTGTATACTCGAGGCTGAGAAATGGAGCATTCAGATCCTTTCCTCCCTCTGAGCCATCATTCTGTTTACACATGGGTGGACCAGATGTTAGAGAAATAACACAAACATTTGCAGCTGTTATGGGGGGGTTGGGTGGAGCCCATGAAGTTCCCAGGTTTTGATCTAACACATCAGAACACATTTGATTTGTATTGCCAGCTTAGCGTTTACTACCTTCAGCTCCCTCCTCAAAGCCCGGAGATTGCCACTTCATGTCAAAGCCTATACCGAGAGATGCCATGGGTTTCTGGAACTAACTTTATCCTATTACCACAGCAATCCAGGTGACTAAGGCAGCTACGGTTCCATTACAACTTTGAGGGCCCCTTTCTCCTCAGCCCCTAAATTCCCTGATGCAAGGTCGACGTTTCTCCCTAGCAGGCAGAGGCCAGGAGGGGCTGTATGTGAGAGACTGTGCATTCTAGTGAGCAGAATGTGGGCTTTGCGATTATGTAAGACCTAATTTTGATCCTGACCCAGCCATTCACTGGCCATGTGATTTTGAGTTAGTTGCTTAACTCCAAGCCTTATTAGCCTTGCTTTTTCTAAAAATATGGATACTAATACTTATTTTTCAAAGTGAAAATATTTAGTGACACAATGTATTTGGACTTTACAGTATGCAGGAGTATCCAATAAACTGTAGCTATTACTGTTATTTCCTGAGGGTTTTTTCATCTTCCTGGAGCCTATATGAATGATGTAGCTACTAATTATTGATGATCTAGGGGAGAGCATTAGGCATCTTGCCATTATGCTGTTTCCTGGGGGTTCAAAAATGTGATGACACTGTTATTACCAGTAGTAATCTATTACACTTATATGTGTTTAAAGCTTTTCAAAGCATGTTTTTTTCCCATTTTATTGTGAAAAAATTTTAAATATATGTCAAAGATAAAATGATTTTATAACACTTATACACTCACTTCTTAGATTCTACCATTAACATTTTACTGAGCTTGTTTTATCATTTATCTATCCATTTATCCATTCCTTTATCCATCCACTAATCCACATTTTAATGTATTTCAGAATAATTTGCAGACATCAGTACACTTCCCCTTCAATTCTTCAGCATGAATATCATTAGAGTTCAATATTTGTTTGCTATTTTTCTTTTCAAATATATTTATATACAATGAAATGCAGTCTTGACTATGCATTCACTGAGTTTTGACAAATGCATGCATCTGTGAATCCCAAGCCCCTATTAGGATATAAAACACATTAGCATCATCCTGTAAAGTTCTGTCATGTCTCTTCCCAGGCAGCCCCTCCCCTCCCCAAATAGAGGGAAACACTATTCTTATTTTTTTTCATCATGGATTCGATTTGGCCTATTCTAGAACTTCATATAAATGGAATGATATGTACTTGCCTGTATAAGTCGTTTTTCACTCAACATACTATTTTTGATACTCATTCTTATTACCGTATATATTGGCAGTTTGTTCATTTTCACTAGACTGCTATCTTCAGTGAGTGGTTTTACATACCTCTTTGAGAATGCTGAGTTGGTAAAAACAAAAAGCTTATGTGTGTATACAAAAAGAAAAAAATCTGGAAAGATAATCCCAAAATGTGGGTAGGCTTTACCTCCAAATATGCAATTGGGGCAAAAGGAGAAAATGGGGGAATTTTGTTCTTCAATGTCTATACTTTTATATTGACTTTATTTCTACTCTATAGAGATTTTAAAATATAGACAACACATAAAAGTATTTTAAAAACAACAACTAAACTAAGCTCCTTGTGGGATGGGAAGAGGACTGAGGGTCCTGTGCCAAGGAACCTCAGGCTTCCCCTCTGTCAGAGCTTTCTCCATGCTACTGAACAGACAGAGAGTAGAGATGACAAGCTCTGGGTGAGAAGAATACTCAGCAAAGAGATACATCCAAGGCATAAAAATATGGGTTTTGAGAAGGGAAAAAGGTATAAAGAAAGGCATTCTGAAAGAAGACTAACAGAATAGCCCAGCCAGTAGTCCTAGAATCCTATAGCCATAAATCTATAAGAGGTTTCAAAGGACATTATTGTGACTCCTTTATTTTGAAAAGTGAAAAATGAGGTCCTACTTAAGAAAATGACAGGTGATCTCATTTAATAGGTCTTCGAGATCATCAAAGCTCCTTGAGGGCTGGTCCATTTCTGTGTTTCCTATCAAGGGTGCCATGTACTTAAGTGCTATTTATTGGAAAAGTGAATCTAATCCTAGACCCCATTTTACAGATATGGAAACTGAGACATGAACTGACGCTTGCTCAGAAGAATGCATATCTTCCCCAGAGGAAAATAGCCAATGACTACCAGTCTCCACTGAGACACTGCAGTAAGAGATAGATTGGAATTATATTTGAGGGCTGGACATTAAATATAAGGAAGACTTTCTTGGAAGAGAAGGTTGTGAACCTCTGTTTCTTAGAAATATTTAAGAATGCAATACAGTCTCGCGTGTTGAAAGACTTTAAAGGTGGCACTACTTACCATGCTAGACAGTCTCGTTTCTTCCCAATTAGGGGAAAAAAAAAAATCCAAGATTGGTTCCTTCTTGCAAGTCTGACCCATAGTGGTCACCATCTCTGGGTTGGACCCAAGAGAAAAAAAGCCAAGAAAATGAAGACTACCAGACTTTGTTTTTAAAACTGGAAATGAACCTTAAAATTTCTTAGTCGAATGATTTAATTTCACAAACAAGAAATCTTCGACCAAATGAATAGAAATGATTTCCCAACATCAGTGACTTTGTAATAAAACTTGAAGTGGAACCCAGCTTTTGCTAGCATTGTAGGTTCAAGTTCCAATTCCTACATCTCCCAGTCTTTGACCTTTGGTGAATCTGGAAGTTTCCATGAAAACTAAATTAATTGTGGTTTACTGTGTCTCCCGAGTGTTACTCTCTTGAGGGTTTGATCTTTTTGAAATTCCCTTAAGATCTCTTTATTCCTATAAGTCAGTTTCTTGTAGGCACTTCTCACAGATCTTTTTCCTCTTGACAGGGGATATATATATCCCCTTGATATATATATATATATATATATATATATATATATAATGGAATATTATGCAGCCATCAAAAAATGAAATCTTGCCATTTGCAATGATGTGGATGAAACTAGAGGGTATTATGCTAAGCAAAATAAGTCAATCAGAGAAAGACAAGTATCATATGATCTCACTGATATGTGGAATTTAAGAAACAAGGCAGAAGATCATAGGGGAAGAGAGGAAAAAATGAAACAAGACAAAACCAGAGAGGGAGACAAACTATAAGAGACTCCTAATCTCAGAAAACAAACTGAGGGTTGCTGGAGGGGTGGGGGTAGGAGGATAGGGTGGCTGGGTGATGGGCATTGGGGAGGGTATGTGTTGTGGTGAGCTCTGTGTGTTGTATAAGACTGATGAATCACAGACTTAAAAAAATAGTGGAATGAGGTGTCCAAGAAAGTGAAGGACACAGTCTCTGACACTTAGCTCTAATTCCGCAGAGCTAGACTAGTGTCTCTTCATCCCCTTGATGACGTTGAGACAGCAGATAAACATGGCTTCTGCATTCAGGGTATACATGAACTCAGTTCACATTCTTTCCTCCTCTTCCAAGTTGAGGACCAACGGGTTATTCAGTAGATGTAACTCCCACCTGACAGAAGCCCTCCATTCACTTTGTAAGGATTCTGAGTGATGCCCCTGGCACACTAAATACTCACGCATGTGACGCTGCTCTCCAGCGTCCTGGTAGCCATATCCTCCCACCAGTTGAGCTGCATGCTTACCAAAGATTGGTTGACTTCCCCCACCCCAAATCTGTTTATGTCAGTTGTAGTACTTAATATAATTATGTAATTTAAATATTATGCAAGCAGATCAAGTATGAGTGTCAAAATAAAGAGATTTATTTCCATGAAAACTAAATTAATTGCTTTGGAAAGGCTCAAAGGGGATGAGTTACTGAGAAATACTCTAAAATTTGTTTGTGGACCAGGAAACTGTAAAAGAAGGACAAAAATTTAAAATTTGGAAGAACTCTGCAAGTTTTAAAGTCTTCCTTTATTAAAGCAGCAAAATGAAGGAACAAACACATGCAATGGAAATCGGAATTTGGTCCATGCATGCTTGAAGATGGGACTTTGCCTGTTGAGTGGCAAATGAGTGTCTTAAGTTAAAATACATGCATTCATATGAATTCCAGGTTTAGCCAATTTTTCTGTTTAGTTGACACTGGTGACTGTGTTTCTTTAGTATTAAAATTAAAATATCAAAGTCAAGTAAACCAAGAGAACCGGTTTACTGTGTCTCCCGAGTGTTACTCTCTTGAGGGTTTGATCTTTTTGAAATTCCCTTAAGATCTCTTTTTATTCCTATAAGTCAGTTTCTTGTAGGCACTTCTCACAGACCTTTTTCCCCTTGACAGTAGGTAAGCTTTGCCTCAGAATCAGGCGCCAAAAATTCAACATTCGAAACCTCTATTAAATTAATGTTTGTTCACCTTAGCAAACCAGTCACATTCACTCAAAATCTGGAACAAGATGGATGCACTGTTCAATGTCTTAAGATTTCAACAGTGCTAGGCCATTTGTGGTCAACCATCAATATTACACTCTCCCTTTTCAGAGAGTATGAGCCACAAACATGGACCTGCCCTTTGCCTTAGCTTTGCCTTCTGGGGAATGCATGCTCTAGAAACAGTGTGACTGATAAAGTGAATGGTGCAAAGATATTTATTGCAGCATTATATATAATAGTAAATACACCTAAAACTACTTAAAGTTTAGCAACAGAGTCATCAGTTAACCTGGTAGTTGTTGCTGGTTGTTTATGTAGTCATGAAAAGGATAATTATGAAGAATTTTAGCAATAATTATTGGCAAAATATGAGAGTAAATTAAGTGAAGAAAGAAAAGTGCAAAATGAAATGAACCCCATGATTACAAATGTAATAAATGCATATATGAAATTGGTAAGCTGGGGGAGACTTGGGGTTTTTATCTTTTGCCAATTTTTCACTTACGGTTCTTTCAATGATTAGAAAGTCCCACATTATGCAACGATTCACCAGTTTTTCAACCTTGGTATCTTGAGAGGCCTTGTGATGTCTGAGGTTTGACATAGAGTTGCCCGGAACCACAGAATTACCCCCCAGAGGAGAGAGGATTAGGCAAGAGCTCACTCAATTTTAGATGGACTGGGTTGGAATGTGCCTTTGAGGTCATAGTGGTCCCATCCCCTCAATCTACCAATCAGACTTAGTATTACACTTACCAGTAGTTTGACCTGAACAAGTCACTTATCCGCTATACCTCATACCTCAGTTTTTTCCTCTGCAAAATGCAATGATAAACATATCTATGCCCACGGGTTGTCGTGAGGTTTAAATAATAAAAATCCAGGGCACAGCACAGAGAAAGCTCTCAAAATATGTTAGTTATTAATATCACCAGAGTTAGTGGTTGAGCAGGGCCCAAATTCAGGTTTCCCGACTTCCTCACTGGGGCTATTTCTATCATACCATATCATAGAACTTTCGTCTTAATCCAGGATGGAATCCCTTGCGGTGCTGGATACTGGTCAAGGAGAAGGCTTTTCTGATAATATGAAGGATACTATGACTTTACATAACTCTTGCCTATCAGGTGACCAAGAGCATAGACTGTAGTCAAGACTATGTATGAAAACCATCAGGGATACCATCAGATGACCGTACTTTCCAAAAGGAAAATATGTCTTTAATAAGACAGAACTGAGTTCAAGTCTATAGCCACTTACGTCCCCCTTGACTTCTTGATCTGCCTGTGCTTTTAGGCAAGATGGGGATTAACAGAAACAATCCTTCCTGTGAATATGTGATAGAAGTTGCCATGTGTGAAAAAGCTTTGTAAAATATAAAGTGGAATATAGTACCAAGTGGTGATTTTGTTTTCTAAAATTATTTTTATTTAAAAAACTTAACAGTTACATGTGTTCCATGTGCCAGGCGTTATTCCAAGCACTTTACAAGAATTAATTAGAATGGACTCTCCACAGCAGTCCTATAAAGTAAGTACTACTAGTATCTTAGCTTTATTCAGGGGGCACAAAGGGTTTAAGGAACTTACCCTATATCACAGAGCCGGTAAGTAGTGGTGCTGAGGTTTGAACCCAAGACTTTGTAGTTTGGTCACAAAGTCCATGCACAGCTCTGATACAGCTTTGTTATCACCAAGTGCCTTGGCCTGCAAGTGAAGAAATTTAGGTTCTGGGATCTGTTCTCCTTTCATTTCACTCAATATAGTCCAGTCCAATGCAATGCAATCCAATGCAACCCCTTCCCATCCAATCTGATCCTGTTCAGCTTAATTCAGTTCAACTCAAGAAATACTCTTCTGGGGGTGCTTGGGTGGCTCAGTCGGTTGAGCATCTGACTCTTGATTTCCGCTCAGGTCATGATCTCAGGGTGGTGAGATCAAGCCCCACGTTGGACTCAATGTTGGGTGTGGAGGCTGCTTAAGATTCTCTCTCTCCCTCTCCTTCTGCCCCTTCCCTGCCAGCTCCTCCAGCACACATGCTCTCTCTCTCTCTAAAAAAAAAAAAGCAAATACTCTTCTGAATGTTTAGTTTGTGCTGGCAATTGCTGCACTAAGCATAGTGAGAGCTAACCCAGAGGAGTAGGGCCCAAGAAACCTAGTTTTGATGGTAAGGGGTAAGTCAGGTATTAGAAAATGATGAGAAAATATAGAGTGAAGAAGGCAGTTTCAGGAAAGAATGTAAAATCTGGAACTGTGAGGGTCAGAATAAGGGTACTTGTAAGTGTCTCCTGTCTATTGCTCATTGAATAAAAAGTGTCCCAGCCAGCAGGGCAGATAGGGGTCTTTTGGAACCACAGAGTCTGGGTAAGGGAAGAGTTGAAAAAGAGATACTCTAGACCCCTGAAAGGTAAGCGGTCTTCAGCTGGGTTTATATCTTCAACACTGGGACCATTGCCTTCTGCCTGGTCCCAGACATGTGGCCAGCAGCCTTTGGCTGCCATTTTAAGTTGAGATGAGTCATCTCATCTGGAGAATTCCCTTGGAAATGCCTCTCCCACTAGGCATTCCAAGGGAAACCTGCATGTTGGTGGATTTGCTATCTTTTGACCATTAAAAGAGATAGTCTTTATAAAGCAACGGGTGCACTGTTTGACCCACAGTAGGTACTCATAAGGTGGCAAATACTACCATCATTATCCTAGATCTTTGTCACCTGGCCACTTTTCTGTAGTTCCCTCTGAGAAAGAGTTGGAATGGCCTCCCAGGCCTGACTCTGGATGACAATCATTTGTCTTTTAGAGAGTCCTACTTTTTTGTTCCAAGATGAAAAGTGGGACAAACCAGCCTAAGCATCACAGATCACGCTCCTACTTGCCCCATGGTCACACTGCACAGAATATGAGTATTCCCCATGGGTAAACTGTTCCCTTACACAACACTTTTGACATTACACAATTAAAACGGCTTACATATTAAGATTTGAGGCAATGTGAAAGTACCTCATAATTAACTGCTGTCTATTTAACCAGACAGCCCTAGCAAGTTAATTTGATGTCTGTTACGAGACTTAATAATTGTCAGTGATTTTTAAAAACAATTTACTGGTATAATCATTAACTACCCCTAGATTATCTTGTCAAATTGATAATTAAATGCCTCAAAAATTCATTACAGAGTCAGTGTATTAATAGGAATGTAATTAAGTAATGTTTGCTTATGTAATCTAGAGTTTATTACCTGTACACTTATTTATCTTTTCTATACTTATTAAATCTTTCTAGGGGCCTTTTGAGAATCAATAGAAAAACCAAGAGTCAATAAATGTCTTATTAAATCCAAATGAGCCACTTAATTGAGAGACGTGAAATAAATATGGATTCTCCATGTCTGTGGAGAGGGAGGAGAGATTATTCCTATTTCACAGTGGGATTATCAGTTGGGGAAAGAGAGCACCATTTTTTCTTTCTTCCATTTCTTCCTGTGTCCTTTCTTTCCCTCCCTCCCACCTTCCCTTTCTTCTCCCTTCTTCTTTCTTTCTTCCCTCTCTCTCTTCTTCTTTTCTTCTTAAAGATTTTATTTATTTATTTATTTATTTATTTTTGAGAGAGAGAGAATGAGAGACAGAGAGCATGAGAGGGAGGAGGGTCAGAGGGAGAAGCAGACTCCCTGCCAAGCAGGGAGCCCGATGCGGGACTCAATCTCTCGACTCCAGGATCATGACCTGAGCCGAGGGCAGTCGCTTAACCAACTGAGCCACCCAGGCGCCCATCTTCTTCTTTTCTTCTTTCCTTTCTTCAATCCAACATGTAAGTGCCTGTTATGTGCCAGTCATTGTGTAAGACACTGAGACTATATAAGGTCTCATTTGAGTCTAATGTAACAAAGAAAAAAGACATAAATAATTGCAATGCAACGTGTTTAATGCTACCCTAGATTTGTGTGCCAAGTGCTAAGGGAACACAGAGGAAGGAACAACTAACTCTACTGGTAGTCAGGGGAGATTTCTCAGAGGAGGTGGCATTTGAGCTTGCCAGAGATCAGGATGTAGGAATTCTCCAGGGAGAAACAGTCCAAGAGGGGCATTCCAGGCAGATATGTGCAAAGATGTGGGGCCAGGGAGGAACATGGGCCCCTCAGGAGCTAGATGGAAAGGGATGAATTTTAAACTACAGAGTATCACGATTAGAGCTAGGCTTTTCAAAGGATGACTTTGGAGGATCGTGTTGGGGTTACAGTAGCTCTCATTTGCATGGTTGTGATGTCCAACGCTTGCCTTGATATCCTTGAGTCTTCAGGATATGCATTCAAATTGCAGTCTGATTGGTCTATCCCTCCCACAGTCTCTCGTCCTGGTGATGATCATCATATGCCCAGGATTTTACAGGTTGCATGGGATTCTGCTGTGTTATCACTGTACAGATATTCATACATTTCAGATTACATATTCAACGTTTGAGTTTGATAAGATCGCAACATATTTCAATCTGGGCCTTCCCCAAACAGGAATCCATAGTTCAGTTTGCTTATTCCCAGAAACTCTCCAACAAACCCAGAATCAAGGATAGTTGGTTGTATGAACAACTCTGGCTAAAACTTAGAAGGGAAGGGGCCTTAAATTTAAATTAATAGTTTTTAAATTTCTACATAGGCTTTAACCTTCTTATCCTTCATAACCACTGAGACACACAAGAGTCAGTTGTAATAATTTTTGTCCTTGACCAAGTGTCAAGGACTATAAAAGTAACTGCCCGCATGTTTCCTCTGGCTATATGGCTGGGTGTCTTTTGGTGAAGAGGGAAAAGTAGGAGACAGAGAAAGTGAAAATAAAAAAAAACGTATTCTGGGGTATTTAAAATGATATTGGTTGTACTCAGCGTGTAAAAATTGTTCAAAGTCTCTGAAGACTCTTTTTCTTGATGCTTGGAAATCAATTTTGCATCTTAAGCTCAGGCTTATGGAAGAATCTGCTTGGAGAGCTCTCCTTGCCCCAGGAAATCAGTACAGTGCATTTTTGATGCCCATATGCTCTGCGCGCACCAGGCCTCCCGAAGTGATATGTACTGTGACCAGCAGTGTTTTAAAATGATAACATTAGATCATAACATTAGACAAGGTCAGAGGGGATCAAAGTTAATGGCTAATTAATCCTGAGAGTACAAAATTCTCTAAACTCTGAGCTGAGAAGTGTTTAGAATTAAGTGACAAAAGACAGTCTATGAATACAAAGTAGCTTTATTTTAAAATATAAATAAATGTATGTATGTATGTATGTACGTATGTATGTAGTGGAAAGCAGAATTTCAACACCTGCAGGTTTGACCAAAGAGGTAATTCAGTTTGTCAAAGTTTCAGAGCCAAGGTACTAGATGTTTTCTCAAGGCCAGATGTTAGCGAAGCCTGGACCCCAGTCCGCTGACCTGGTTTGAAATCCCTGGTCTGCCATTGCTAAGTGGATGACTTGGGACCAGTACCCTTCTCTCTCTGGGCCTCAGTCTCCTCGTGTATAAAATGGGTATAATTGTCCCCGGCCCATCTACCACACATCACTGTTGGGAGGATCAAATGAGATCATGAGTGTAAAATACCTTGTAAACAGGTCATAAAACCCTGCAGAAACATGGTGGGGGATAGTATTATGATTATATCTAAAAGACTGTAAATACTTCAGAGGAAAATATTCAGTGTTCAAAGCACATGGTCAGAGTCAGGTGTTGCCTGTACATCCAACCCTGGCTCTGGGCACTGATCAGCCAATTGACAGATTTCTGTTCTCAGAGAGGGGCTGTTCTTCCCAGGTGCTCTGCCGTGGAGGCAGATATTGTCTCTGCCTCTTGACCTGTCTACATCCTCCGTTAGCCTGTGAGCTCTGGGAGCATAAAGATCCTGCCCACCGGGACAGTCTGGCACTGTGGTGAATGTACAGGATTTAGGGACAAGTACCTAGAACAGTCTTTCTTCTGGCCCTGGCTTTGCCACTTACCCGCTCTGTGACTTTGGGCAAATTACTGACCCTCTTCAAGTTTCAGTTTTCTCATCTGTGACATGAAGATAATAAATATTATCTTAGGGACATTAAAAAAAGATTAAATGAGTTAGAACATGTCAAGTACTTGGCTTAAAACCTAGAATGTAGAAAGTGCTCAAGGAATACTGGATATTCCTTACTATTACTGCTCTTGTTCCTCCCTTTGTATCTCCAGTGCCCAGAATAATGTTTAGTACGTAACAGGTATTCAGGAAATGGGTGGTGAAAGAATAAAAAAGAAAGGCCCTATCTCAGCTGATGGGTATGCTGAGATTAATGAATCCTGAAGGTCAGAAAAAGATGGAAAAGGATTGAGTTCTGCGGGCCAAGGGTTTCAAACTTTGGGGCTATTTCCACCTTTGATTTCCACTGGTAACAAGAGCATTTCTATTCATGCTGGAAATTTATAGTATTGGCATAACACTTTAGAGCTGACAAATAATTTTTAAGACCAGTGTCTTATTGGATTCCCACACCAAACCTGCGGGGAAGGTATTATTATATTACCCACTTCATAGATAAGAACGTTGAGGTTCAGGGAGGAGAAATGTTTTGCCGAATGGTCACACATCTGATAAAGAGAACTGCTGAAATTAGGACTTCGTTGTTCTTTTCTCCCTCTGGGAAGAGACCCAAGGCTAATCCACCCAGGACTAGGTTTCTGATGGTAGCCATGGACAGTATTATGCAGAAGGGCCTGGTTTGTCTCCCTGAGTGCAATAACCAAAATTAGGGGTGTAGCCTGGATTTCTTAACACTAATCCAGTAAGAATCTCTCACCTGACAGTGTAACTAAACCCTGTGAAGCTTAGTTGTCCAGCTTTTACTTTGGTTTTGAATCCCAATTTCCTTGGTGTATGAAATGTGCTTTCCCCTATGAGAGCTAAGCTGCCACAACCAGTCCCTGCTCTGAAAATGGAAGCCAGAAGCCCTGGAGGTCTTTCAACCGAGGTCACTTAGGCAAAAGCAGACGTGGAAGTGTAATTACACCATTACTCAACTTCATAGATCCTCCAGATTGCCTGAAGAGAAAAGCATTTCTCTTGATAAATCTGAAACCCCTGATAATTTCCTCTGAGGAATTACCAGCAGATTGCAAAACCAGCACGGCTCTCCACTGCCTGACTTTTTCTCCAGTCCCATTCTCTGCTATCTCTCTGCCGCATTGCATGCTGTTGACAATCTTTCCTCCAGCGTTTCCGGAGACCCAACATTACTCTGGTTCTTTTCCAACACCTCTGTCCTGGCCTTCTCCAGCTCTTTCACAGCCTTGCTATGATGGGCACTTCCATAAGGCTAAGCCTGTGTCCTGCATTTCCTCTTCTCTCCTTTGTTCTCTCCTCCTATCAGCTTTGGTGCCAGCTTTTAGGGGAGGCCCTGGGTATACAAAGATGAGCAAAACATGGTATCCTACCTCAAGGAACTGGTAGTCTGGTAGAGGGAGTGAAATGTGAGTGAAGGCCTCTAATTCTAGTGAAGTGTGGTGCTTAGACAGGGCTGGCTGGGTTTGAATGCCGGGAGGGGACAGTGAACCATGCAGGGCAGAAATGTCCCTGAGGAAGGAGTCTTCAGAGAGGTCTTAGAAGGTTAAGTTGGTGTTCCTCATTCAGATAAGAAAAAGAAGGTCATCTGAGATAAGAGCACAGCTTGTACAAAAGAACCAAGGGAAGAAACTTGGAGTTTTATTTTCCAAATCAGGAAAACGGGGATAATAATACTTAACTTGCAATGGTAATGTGAACATGGGTGATAATGGACATAAATGGAGCCTGGAACTGAGTAGATAATGAATGAATGGCCAATAATAAATAACAAGCCCCTTTACCCCTTTCTCTTACTAGTCCTGTTTCCTTCTTTTTTTTTTTTTTTAAGATGGGACTGGATTAGAAGGTTTTTAAAAGGCTTTTTGGATCTAATATCCCAAGGTGCCTTAAAATCCTCTAGGGAAGTTTAACAACTGTGCCGTCCTTTCTCCTCCATACATTCTGCTAATACTGCCAAGCCTCGGCACTCTGTCACCCCTGGACAAACAAACCATTTACTCTAAGGACCGTCACTTTTACAGACAAACAAATGCTGCCTCATTAGGTATATTTCACCATTGCATGGACTGTCTGGCTTTGCGTTGTTCAACTTTATCCACGGGCTCAGCTTGTCTTCTGTTCTCAATTGTAAATTTTCTGAAACAAGGATGGGTGCCCCTGGATCTAGAGCAGGAACATAGGGTACCAGTTCTGGCTCTAGAACTTACCAGCAACCAGAGGTTGGCTAACTTGGGTAACCCCATTTTCTCATGGATTCAATAGGGAGCATGATAATGGCCAGCTTTTGAATCTTTGCTGATATTTAAATGAAATAATGCTTTTGATGCTACTTTGCAAAGTAGAAAGCATTAAGAGGGTAGAAATTTTATATTACGTTTGTATCTGCACCTGTATTAACCAGGACTCTCTTGATTACAACTAACATAAACCCAACACAAAGTAGACTAAGTAATAGATCACATACTGGGCACATAACTGAATAATTGCAACAGGTATCAAGTAAGAAAATCAGAACCATGCTTCTCTTCTTGTTCTTCTTCTTTTTTTAAAAGATTTTATTTATTTACTGGAGAGAGACAGAGAGCTAAGAGCAGGGGAAAGAGTAGAGGGAGAGGGAGAAGCAGACTCCCCGCTGAGCAGGGAGCCCAACTGGGGCTCAATCTCAGGACCCCGGGATCATGGCCTGAGCTGAACGCAGACACTTAACCGACTGAGCCACCCAGGGACCCCAGTGCTTCTCTTCTTTTATCAGCTGTGTTTTTCTCTGTGTTGCCTTCTTTATCAGGCATCTGTTGGTGTTTCTCAGCAGCTGCATGTTTATATCCTATCAGTTGAAAAACTTTAACCAAAAACTGGGTTTCCCCCCCACCACAAGTAATTTTGACAAAACATCCACAATCCACTCTCAGTGGACTGACAGCGGCATGTGCCCCTCTCTAATTCAGTGACTGTGGCCAGCGAGGTTAGATGCGCTCATTGACCAAGCTTGGGTCTCCTCCACAAACAGAGCTGAGAGGAACAAGGTCATTTCCTCATATACCACAGGGCTTGAGAGGGAGGAGTGGTTCTCTAAAGGAAAAGTGGAGCACTGTTGCTAGAATAGGAGAAAATGGGTGCCCGAAAGGCCCAAAACGACAGAGATATTCTGCAGCACCCATCACAGCCTTATCAGTCAAGGCCAAGAGAGCTTAAGAGGGCTGATGCCCTGTGTGGTAACACCACCCCCATACACGGGAAGGTACTGTGATGAATCAAAATCCATGTCACTGGATGCATCACAATTCATTCAACAACGGGTCTGAAGGAGACAGGTTGTGGAAAGTTCCAAAGCAGGGATATTCATAGGGCATATCTTGGGCATCCAACCAAAGTTAAATGGCTTTGATTTTGTTGATTTCAAACTGGCCTAGTTTTCTTACACTGGCATTGGTGAGTATGAGGGCAAGAGGAACAGAGAAAGTTCTGAGACCATATTTTTAAACAAAGTCTTTTAAAATGAAACATTCACTCATTTGAATACCTGTCTGAAAGCAGGAGAGCCTCTGCTGAGTTCACCTCAGGACACGCTCGCTCGGTGCTTTGGAACCAGGCTCCTGGGAGGCAGCAAAGGGCAGAGCCCGCAGTGTCTCCTGCCACCTGGGCAGCTCCCTCCTCCCATGAGCCTCCAGGCAGCAGGCCCTCCTGGCCCTTGGTGTCCTTTCTAGTGGGTATGGTTTGGGGACTCATCTGGGTGCTTGTGTTCGGTCCCTCGGTCCTAGCTCTGGTGGCATCTGTCCACATTGGTGGGCAGTCACTGGACAGAACCTAGTGAGAGACTTAGGAAATGCCAGAAATGGCTGCTAACTTTGTGCAGCTGATCCTTTGTTTGGCAAAATGGATCGAGCTGAGGGATTAGAGCATCTTCGACTTCTTTTTTCTCTTCCTCCCCTTCTCCACATCCATCACCATCTTCCTTCCCTTTCAACTTTTTCTGTTTTCTCCTCCTCCCATGTGCCCTTTCTACCAGGACAAATTCCCTTAAGGACAATATTTATGTCTTATTTATGGACAAAGCCCTGGTTGGGGGGAGATATTAAGACAAACAAAATGCAAATCCTGTCTTTCAACTTTTTAATAAAAGGAGAAGCCCCACTGACAACAAACCGAAGGTAGGCAGTGAGTGACAACCCCATCCCTCGAAGGCACATGTACTGGTTTGGGAATTCAGAGGCAGAAGTAATTTCAGCTGGAGATTCACGGGATTCTGAAGGCGGTTTTACTTAAGTTAGGTCTTAAAGGCCACTCATTGAACAAATACAGGTAAACCTGGCAAATAAGCAGGGGACATGGATCCAGCCACAAGAAGGGTTCAAACTCAATGCACCTATGTTTACATGGTTTGTTGATGGGCTACAGTCCTTCCCCTAGAGCTTGATTGATTTTAATTTATAAAAACTGCCTATAAACTTGGTTACCTGTAAATACGTATGAGACCAAAACCCAACAAATGAAAAGTGGGAGAAATGGCTGAAGACAGAGAGAAGTACAAGGCTGACGGCTTGATAAGAAGAGAGGAGACAGAAAAACAAAACAAAACTACCACAAATCCACAAGCATGAAAAAAAAATCACTGCAGTCTGAATTGAGTATGGAAGTCAAGGAGTCCTTTAAATTTAGAATCCTCTACTAGAATGTCATTGTGCTTTAGAGTTCAGTGAAGAAAGTGACAGCCTATAGTCCTGCCCCCGCACCAAAAAAGCTAAATTACATTTTTTATGTTTTGTTTTAGAATATAAACAAATCCGTAATTGATTTTAGAGAGAGTTCTGTTCCAACTAAGTTACAATAAAATTTGTATTAAAACCGTAAACCTTCGACATTTGGAATGCTACATCCTAGAGAAGGAATCATTTGATTTGAATTTTAATAAATCCAAAAGTGCTGTGGGTCATTTTTTGTCATATACCCTACTTCCAGTCTGCTTATCATCTGTGTTCCTAAGGCCTTCTTTTTCTGGACTGTGGCTTTCAGCAGCTTCCCCCCACGCCCCCCTCCGCCCCCCCGCCGCCCCGCCGAAACTGGCATATTGAGCTGCTTTGGGTCCCTCTTCTGTGGCATTTCCAACATGGTGGTGAGGGCAGGGAGGGGCTCTGGGGCAGGGCCTAGGGACTTGGGTACTGTGCTTAGCTTCCTACCGAAGAGACAGAGGTTTTAGAGCAATCACGTTTCTTCCTTGAACCTCTGTTTTCCCATTTGGAAAAAGGGGATAATAACCCTTATTCATGGAGTTGTGAAAATAAAAGACATTACTTGATGGGAGATTGGTCAACTGAACGGTGGGTCCATTCTCAGCCTATAGCTGCACTTATAACTACTCCTACCCCTAATTATCATCGGCATACACATCTATCTCCCTCATTTGATTGTTACTTATTTGGGGCTGTACTTTTCTTGGATTTTGTGTTTGTTTTTGTTTTTTGCTTGTTTTGGTGTCTCCTTGAACGAAAGCGCATCTTGAAATGCTCAGCAGGTCATGTGTCCTGCACATGGGGGAGGGGCACCATTCATAGGATCATCATGTGAATAGGGTCCTTTAAGTTTGGCTGATGCACGAGCTCTGAGTAAAGTGCCTGACATGCTGTAGATATTAAACAGCAGTGGCTCTCTTTTCCCTCCCTAATATTTAAGCCCTGTCCTGGGGCATAAAATATTGCTGAATACCGGATTCTGGGCCTGAATTGAACATTTTCCTTCTATTATCTGGTTTTAGGCCCAGCTTTCAGCTTCCATTTTATCTTTGATTGGGCTAGACTGGTCATGCTCTTGGCAGAATCCTTCAGCCACATAGGTCTCCACCACAGGTGAAGAAGAGTTTTGGGCTATTGGGATTTCCAATTAAAAGTAAGTAAGAAAAAAAACAAAAACAAAAACTTGGCAAGGCTTGTGTTTAGATTGTAGTGTTTTAGTCACCAAATCTTTGCAAATGAGGACATCTCAACAGTCAGGACTGAAAGGAGGGAGAAAAAAATCACACACATTCCTTCTCTGCTCCCTCATTCACTCCAATCATTTTGGAGATTCCATAGTGCCTGTGAAATGTTCTAGTCTGGCTTCTACTTCCCTCATGATGGGCTTCAGTTTTCCATATCTGCATATTGGGACTACTCATATCTACTTCCTAGGGTTACTAAAGAGATGTCCCATGAACACATCCAGACACGGAGACTGTCCCCTATCATGTGCTCAGAAATGGTAGGTGAATCTGAAACAATGGTGGTAAGAAGCCCCCCTCTTCCATGTTCTGGTAATGGTTTTGATTGTTGTGTAGCCTTGACATCGAACTGTCTAACTCACAAAGAAAGAAACAAACCCATCTCTGTGAAACTTCTACCTATGAGACCTGTGGGCAAGGATGAAGTGTTTTCCCATTTTCCTGGCCTCCCCACTAGTGAGGACAGACAGCAGAGGGCCGCTGTGGTCAGAGGACTGAGGAGCCAGACAAACCTCTGTGGTTCCACACTTATTTATTTCCTTATTTATTACTTTTGCTGCTAACATTTTTACAATCATGTTATTTTGTGGTTTATTTGCAAAATGCATTGGGAGTCAAGTTTGCTTCAAATGTTCTCCGAGTTGGGGAGCCCAGTGAAAGGTGGGGGAGGGCAGGGAAACAGTTACAAAGACATTATAGAATTGATTTATCTTTTAATGATCTTTTCTTTGTCACCGGGCTCTACAAGGCAGATGGAGAAATGGAAACTGGGAAAGCATCATAAGCTCATGGGGAGCAGCACGAGCAGACTCTGCAGCCTCAGAAACGAAATGTAAAGGGGCTAGACTTGGGGGAGGCAACCCAGGAGGAAGACAACTCACTCCTGCTTACTGGCCCCCGAGCACCAAAATGCCATCTTCTGAAAGACTTTGGGAGAGAAAAGAGGTTGGTTATAGGAGCGTGATGGCTAATGAGTTAATTCATAAATATTAGTATTAGAGAGTTTATTCTGATTAGTTTTTTAAGATCTTAATAAAAACAAAAACCCAGTTTTCAGAGATTAGCTGAAATGGGGCTCAAGAGACACTCTGCCGGAGCTGCTTTTCCTTTTCATTCTATATTCTTCCTCCCTCACCCCCCAGGCAATAGTAGATTCCTGAGAGGGTGCCCAGTTGTTGCCGTAGCCCATTTTGACTGTATTCAAGTTTGTTCTTGTATTATTCCATCTGGTGGCTCCCCAAACCACTTTCCTTTTTTACTCTCCTTGTAAATATTTACATAGGAAGATTCTTGCAGGATCCTATATTGGTGGATTGGTGCAAAGCAAAGAGTCTTGACGCGTTTTATTCCTTTTACGAACAATTTGGTTAAGTGGATTCCCTTCCAGCTCATTAAAAAAAAATCCTTTCATTTTAATAACCTCATCAGAAACTAAACAGCATCAGAGGGAAAAATAAGTTTGCAATGTACAGCCTCGAGTGGTAATCTCAGAGCGGCTTCTGGCTGTTAGTGGTAGATGCAAGAACTGGCCATTGTAGTTAATGGCTGGAATGCAGCATGCATTTAAAGGCCTTCTCTCCCTGGGCAGGACAAGGATATGTGGTATTTTCTGGGTTGGCTGGGTGGACAAGAGATCAGAAAACTGAATCAGGAGATCAAGATGTGGTTCATAAACTTCAGACACTGGCTCATCTTGCCACCCTCCCTAAGGCTCTGTCTTTGTTTGCTGTCTCTTCTCTGCCCACCTTCTTGGACAAGTTCATCCTTGCCCACAGCTTTAACTGACGCCTTTCCACAGGTAAAATCAAGCCTCTCTCTTTAGCTTCGACCTCTTTTGTGAGCCCCAGTTCTGTATTTTTCAGCTCCTCTGGACATTTCAGAACGATAACCATCACTACCCTAAGTTAGCAGGACCAAAGCCAACCGCATCTCTATCTGGACCTGGTCCTACTCTGGCTCCTGGGAATGCAGGCTTCTCCCCTCCTCCCCCCCAAGGCAGCATCATTCTCTTAGACACTTAGTTCCTAGATCTCTAACCTTTGACTACTCCCTCCCTCTTCCACAAATCTCATCAGTCCCCGAGTGCTGCTGGTTTTAACACCTTGTGAGACTTGCACGGATTTCTCTCAGCTTCTATCTCGCCTCTCATTACCCTAGGTTTCTTTAAGCTTTATATTCATTTATCTATATGCATATTTCTTCAACACACACATTGTTTAGATGCTTCCTACATGCTAGACAACTAGCAGGTGTTGGGGACACTGGAGTGGACAAGACAAAAAAGATCTGTACCTGCTCTCTCTTAGGGGAAGAGGCATTAAAAAGAATTAGAATTTTTAAATTGTAAAACAGAATGTTCAGAAGGAAAACAGGGGAAGCCACAGGTCTCTCTGTCTTCCTTCTCGCCCAAGATCCTGTAGCATACTGTTGGCGTATTTACCTGATTGTGTCCCTATCCCTCTCAAATGCCATCAATGCCCTTCGCTACTCCCTACTCATTTCATGCCATTGAGTCGTTCATCATTTATATAGTTCTGTGCTTCTCCCTCACACCGAGCTATCGTTGTCTGGCTATCGTGGTGCTTTCTTCCTGTGTTACTTTCTTTTCACCTCACTGCCCCCAGCTGGTCTTAACTGGGCTAGCTGAAGACCCCTTCAGCGATGCTGATACCAACATTTCTAGCAAGATCTTTTCACTCCTCACTGAAGTGTAATATGCTCACCAGCTTTTTTTCCATCCCTTCCTTCCAAGCTTAGGTACCTGTTCCCTCATACCTTTAGCACTTGATACTGATTAATCTGGCTGTGAACTCTTGGTTCCGTGACCCCAGCCTTGATCTAAATTTGGCGTTTGTAGCACATCTTCCTTGAGTTGAAACCCCTGCTTTCTGTGACATACCATCTTCGATTTGGCTGATCCCTCCTGGCCTTGGTCATTCTTGACTGGGGTAGAGACTGCCTCCTGTAAGCTGCCATCCACAGAACCTGCTAGTAACCATGGCTCCTTGGTCAGTACTGGACTGTGCCAGATTTAGAACAGGCAGAGCAGATAGTTTCCATATGACTACTTATTATGTGACCTGGGATAAAATGGTATTATACAGCTAGGCAGTAGCATCCTCATGAGAAATCATTGTTCCATGTTCCTTCTTTCCCTCTCTGGTTTACAGAGGGGCAAGGACAATGTTGAAAGAACAGCATCTTGTACATGCTATAATGAATTAGAAGAAATGATAGAGATGTTAGAAATCAGATTTTATGAACACAAGTTTCAATGCTTGGTCTCCTGGATTTGCATGGCTGCAATGAAAAGTGGTTAGATGCTGTAGTGTTTTGGTCCAGTTAGTTTACGATGTTTTGATTCCCTTACATTCAGTGTTCCCCTCACCTCACCTCTTTTCAGAAAAAGACCAGCCTTCCTGAGAGCACAGAACATCTGCCATGGAGACATTGTGAGCACCAGAGCAGCCCAAGGCTGTTGAGCAACACCTGCCTGCAGCTGGGCCAAAGATGAGACTGGTTTCTGAGAAAGACTTTGCACTCTCCCTGTTGGAAAGGCAGACATCATTTCTGGAAATATTCAATACAAAGTTTTTGAGACACAGAGTCCCATTCATGGTGAGAGAGATCGCAGGGAGCTGGTTTCCCTCTTAAGTCTTAGGTCGGTCTGGAAGGATGCTATTTAATGTAACCCAGAACTGATTATTTTGTTGATCATATTTCAAAATCCCTGCCCTTTAAATGAGTTCCCACAGTAAACTGAATGCAATTGTGGGAAGTTTGACTTGAAAAAAAAAAAAAAACTCATCATTTTTTTGAGATCCGAGGAAGAGGGTGGCAGGAGAGGGTAAATGGAAACCTGCCCAAGGACCAAAAAAAATAAAAGGGGTTTGGGGAGTGGGGATGGATAGAGCAAAGAAAGAGAAGAATTCTGGGTCAGAAACTCTTACTGAATGAGTCATCTTACAGGACAAATAAAACCTCACCCATCACCCTGTCTTCCTTCTCTGTAGCGAGAGAAGCAAACAGTGGGGCCCTGGAAAAACATTAGCAACTTCTTGTAGCATCTGTAGGTGGGGAAGTTTTCCAAGCCACAGGGAAAGCGTGGACGCATTTACCGGGGCCCTAGTTTTTCTCAGCCAAATAGGAAGAACCTCCAAATTGACCTTGGAAAAACATACTCACTGAAGGAAAAATATTCTAAGCTCTCCCTGTGTATTTGTATTAAGAGATTTTTTTTTTTTTAAAGAAACAAATAGATTGCTTTCCAGTTTTCCATGAAAAGAGTTTGAATGCTCTCAGACTCACAGTGGTGGAATCCTTAAAGTAGGTTTTGAAAGGCCTTAGAGAGGACTTAAGCCTTGTCCCTAGTTAATGAACACAAGGTCACCCACATAGCACAACCATATTCCTATTGAAAAGCCTAAGGGGAAAAGCATTCTTGCCATGCTTTCTGCGAAGATTGCAATTAGCATTTTTATGAAGAACATAAACTCTCTGTGTATCAAAGATGCACTTTTATTACTCTGAAACTGGCTCAAGTAAACATCCCGCAAATGTTTGGCTCTTTCCCTTCCAGGAGGAGGCCAATTAAAGCACAGTCTGTCTGACTGTCAGCCCCTCCCCACCCCTCAGTGGGACAACAACAATACTGAGATGGTAGCGTTGGCACCCTGAAAGTGGCTTTTCAGTTATTGGGCACCTTGAAGGAAAATAATGATTCCTTGGCTGCCATCACACACGTACACACAAAAACAAAAACCCAAGGCTTATTTTGCTTTTCCCTCCTGATGCCAGCTATGAATTGCTTGGTTCAGAAGGATGATTGAACTTGCCACCAATTGTGTCAACTGTTGCCCCACCTCTGACACTGCAAGGCTCATGGGACAGTGGCAGTTGACCATGTCTTCGTGGCGCCAGCATGCTTTTACAAACTGTACTGCCCTCTGGAAAGCAGCCTGTGCCTGTGGGCTGCCTTCTGGGCCAGAGACTCGCTTTGCACAGTTTCCCCCTGGCTCCCACCTCACGGGGCCCTGTGATGTTGTTTCTTCAGGTATGTTCTGATATGACCGGTGGTTTTCCTGTTAATGCTGGACCCCTTATCATGGCATGGGGCAGAAAGTGAGAAAGGACAGTGTCTGGGTGCTTTCAGAGCCAAAGGCAACAGGCCAGCTTTGACCTCACTCCTTTGGTTCTATTTGTCAGCCAAATGGGTCTGGCTAAAATATTTAGTCTCCACATACACAATAAACAATCTTGAACCAGAGTCGGGAAAAAGCATAAATAAGCCTAATAACCCTTTCAGTGGAAAGGGCACCAAGCATCAAGCCCAGTGTAAGTACACAAATGTTTCTTGAATAAGGAATTCATGTGACAAGGCTAGGAAGGGTGTACTTTCTACCAAATGACTTTAGATACAGTTTAATGGTATTTTCCTCATGTACCTCTATTCCATTTCCCTGTATTTTCTGATGTGATGAAATTCATTCTTCTGATTGCTACACTAATATTACCTCTGCGATTGAGTTTTCCAGATCTCAGACAAAGGATTGGACTGACTTCATATGAAAACAGCTCATGCAATGCTTGGAAATGTGACAGTTTTGCTGCAAATAAGAGAGTACCTGTCAAAACTAATTCAAACAATTCAGATTTATTAATAAAAGTGAAAAAGCAACATGTCCAGAGATTAGCACTTCTGGGGTTGGATCAGCAACTCGTCAATGTCAAAGGTTAAGATCAATGCTTGTGGATGTTCCTTTTTTTTTCTTCCATGCTTTCAAGATGGCTGTTACCATTCCAAGCATCATGTCTTCCTAGAATGATATCTAAAGCACAACATAAGAAGCTTCCTTGAAAGACCTAAAAGACTTCCTGCTATATCTAATTTTCTATAGCTGGGCCATAGGCAAAATAAAAACAAATTTCCATGACTGACTTTGACCCATTGTATTAATTTCCTAGGGCTACCATAACAAAGTACCATAGACTGGCTAGCTTACCCAACAGGAATTTATTTTCTCATGGTTCTGGAGTCTAAATGTCTAAGATCAGTGTCAGCAGGGTTGTTTTTGTCTGAAGTTATTCTTCTTGGCTTGTAGATGACTTTCTTCTACCTGTGTCTTCACATGGTCCTTTCTCTATGTGTGTCTGTGTGTTCATCTCCTCTTCTCATAAGGACATCAGTCATAATGGATTAGGGACCATCCTAATGACTTCATTTTAACTTGATTACCTCTTTAAAGATTCTCTCTCCAAATGTAGACACAATCTGGGGTTATGTGGATTAGAACTTCAATATGGTCTGAGTTCTGGGGGAATACAATTCAGCCCATAATACCCATCATGATTAATCCTCCAGAATTTGGCATATTACTGCTCAGGCAATATTGGGGTTTGGTTACTAAGAAAGAAGGAAGACTCTCACAGATATCCTTACTTAATAGTATTATTTTTTTTTTCCAGCAATCATCTCAAGTATTTATTTTATTTATTTATTTTTTTAAATTTTATTATGTTATGTTAGCCACCATACAATACATCATTGGTTTTTGATGTAGTGTTCCATGATCCATTGTTTTTGTATAACACCCAGTGCTCCGTGCAGTATGTGCCCTCCTTAATACCCATCACCAGGCTAACCAATCCCCCCTCCCCCTTCCCCTCTAAAACCCTGTTTGTTTCTCAGAGTCCATAGTCTCTCATGGTTCATCTCTCCCTCCAATTCCACCCCCCCATTTTTCCCTTCCTTCTCCTAATGTCCTCCATGCTATTCCTTATGTTCCATAAATAAGTGAAACCATATGATAATTGACTTTCTCAGCTTAACTTATTTCACTTAGCATAATCTCCTCCAGTCCCATCCATGTTGATGTAAAAGTTGGGTATTCATCCTTTCTGATGGCTGAGTAATATTCCATTGTATATACGGACCACATCTTCTTTATCCATTCATCTGTTGAAGGGCCTCTCGACTCTTTCCACAGTTTGGCTATTGTGGACATTGCTGCTATGAACATTGGGGTGCATATGGCCCTTCTTTTCACTACATCTGTGTCTTTGGGGTAAATACCCAGTAGTACAATTGCTGGGTCATAGGGTAGCTCTATTTTTAAATTTTTGAGGAACCTCCACACTGTTTTCCAAAGTGGCTGTACCAACTTGCATTCCCACCAACAATGTAAGAGGGTTCCCCTTTCTCCACAACCTCTCCAACATGTGTTGTTTCTTTCCCTGTCCATTTTTGCCATTCTAACTGGTGTAAGGTGGTATCTCAATGTGGTTTTGATTTGGATTTCCCTGATGGCTAATGATGATGAACATTTTTTCATGTGTCTGTTAGCCATTTGTATGTCTTCTTCAGAGAAGTGTCTTTTCATATCTTCTGCCCACTTTTTGACTTGATTATTTGTTTTTTGGGTGTTGAGTTTGAGAAGTTCTTTATAGATCTTGGATACCAGCCCTTTATCTGTAGTGTTATTTGCAAATATCTTCTCCCATTCTGTGGGTTGCCTCTTTGTTTTGTTGACTGTTTCCTTTGCTGTGCAGAAGCTTGATGAAGTCCCAAAAGTTCATTTTTGCTTTTGTTTCACTAGCTTTTGGAGATGTATCTTGAAAGAAGTTGCTGTGGCCGATGTCAAAGAGGTTACTACCTATGTTCTCCTCTAGGATTTTGATGGATTCCTGTCTCACATTGAGACAGGAATTTAATTTAGATAAACTCTAATTTAATTTGAGTTTATCTTTGTGAATGGTGTTAGAGAATGGTCGAGTTTCATTCTTCTGCATGTGGCTGTCCAATTTTCCCAACACCATTTATTGAAGAGACTGTCTTTTTTTCCATTGCATGTTTTTTCCTGCTTTGTCAAAGATTATTTGACTGGGTTCTCTACTCTGTTCCATTGGTCTAGATGTCTGTTTTTGTGCCAGTACCATGCTGTCTTGGTGATCACAGCTTTGTAATATAGCTTGAAATTGGGCAATGTGATACCCCCAGCTTTGTTTTTCTTTTACAACATTTCCTTGGTGATTCAGGGTCTTTTCTGATTCCATACAAATTTTAGGATTGTTTGTTCCAGCACTTTGAAAAATGTCATCGGAATTTTGATCAGGATGGCATTGAAGATATAGATTGCTCTGGGTAGCATAGACATTTTAAAAATGTTTATTCTTCCGATCCATGAGCATGGAATATTTTTCCATCTTCTTGTGTCTTCTTCAATTTCTTTCATGATTGTTTTGTAGTTCCCAGAATATAGATCCTTTACCTCTTTGGTTAGGTTTATTCCGAGGTATCTTAAGGTTTTTGGTGCTATTGTAAATGGAATCGTTTCTCTAATTTCTCTTTCTACAGTTGCATTGTTAGTGTATAAGAAAGCAACTGATTTCTGTGCATTGATTTTGTATCCTGCCACATTACTGAATTGCTGTATGAGTTCTAGTAATTTGGGAGTGGAGTCTTTTGGGTTTTCCACATAAAGTATCATGTCGTCTGTGAAAAGAGAGAGTTTGACTTCTTCTTTGCCAATTTGAATACATTTTATTTCTTTTTGTTGTCTGATTGCTGTTGCTAGGACTTCTAGTACTATGTTGAACAATAGTGGCGAGAGTGGGCATCCTTGTCGTGTTCCTGATCTTAAGGGAAAGGCTCTCAGCTTTTCCCCATTGAGGATGATATTCGCTGTGGGTTTTTCATAGATGGATTTTGTGAACTTGAGAAATGTTCCCTCTATCCCTATACTCTGAAGAGTTTTAATCAGGAAAGGATGTCGTATTTTGTCAAATGCTTTTTCTGCATGAATTGAGGGACCATATGGTTCTTCTCCCTCCTCTTATTAATGTGTTCTTTTTTTTTTAAAGATTTTATTTATTTATTTGACAGAGAGAGACACAGCGAGAGAGGGAATACAAGCAGGGGGAATGGGAGAGGGAGAAGCAGGCTTCCCGCGGAGCAGGGAGCCCGATGCGGGGCTCAATCCCAGGACCCGGGGATCATGACCTGAGCCGAAGGCAGATGCTTAATGACTGAGCCACCCAGGCGCCCCTTATTAATGTGTTCTATCACATTGATTGATTTGCGAATGTTGAACCACCCTTGCATCCCGGGGATAAATCCCACTTGGTCGTGGTGGATGATCCTTTTAATGTATTGTTGGATCCTATTAGCTAGGATTTTGTTGAAGATTTTGGAATCCATATTCATCAGGGCTATTGGTCTAAAATTCTCCTTTTTGATGGGGTCTTTGCCTGATTTGGGGATTAAGGTAATGCTGGCCTCATAGAATGAGTTTGGAAGTTTTCCTTCTGTTTCTATTTTTTGAAACAGCTTCAGTAGAATAGGTATTATTTCTTCTTTGAATGTTTGGTAGAATTCCCCAGGGAATCCATCAGGCCCTGGACTCTTGTTTTCTGGGAGGTTTTTGATCACTGCTTCAATCTCGTTACTGGTTATTGGCCTATTCAGGTTGTCAATTTCTTCCTGTTTCAGTCTTGGCAGCTTATAGGTTTCCAGGAAGGCCTCCATTTCATCCAGATTGCTGTTTATTGGCATATAGCTGTTGATAAGAATTTCTAACAATTGTTTCTATTTCCTTGGTGTTAGTCATGATCTCTCCCCTTTCATTCATAATTTTATTAATTTGGGTCCTTTCTCTTTTCTTTTGGATAAGTCTGGCCAGTGGTTTATCGATCTTATTAATTCTTTCAAAGAACCAGCTTCTAGTTTCGTTGATCTGATCTACTGTGTTTCTGGTTTCTAATTCATTGATTTCTGCTCTAATTTTAATTATTTCTCCTCTAGTGCGTGGCTTAGGCATCATTTGTTGCTTTTTCTCTAGTTCTTTAAGGTGTAGAGTTAGTTGGTGAATTCGGGATTTTTCTATTTTTTTGAGTGAGGCTTGGATGGCTATGTATTTCCCCCTTAGGACTGCCTTTGCAGTATCCCATAGGTTTTGGACCGATGTGTTTTCGTTCTCATTGATTTCCATGAATTGTTTGAGTTCTTCTTTGATTTCTTGGTTGACCCAAACATTCTTGAGCAGAGTGGTCTTTAGCTTCCAAGTGTTTGAATTTCTGCCAAATTTTTCTTGTGATTGAGTTCCAGTTTTAGAGCATTGTGGTCTGAGAATATGCACGGAATAATCTCAATCTTTTGGTATTGGTTGAGACCTGATTTGTGACCCAGTATGTGGTCTATTCTGGAGAAAGTTCCATGTGCGCTCGAGAAGAATGAGTATTCTGTTGTTTTAGGGTGGAATGTTCTGTAAATATCTATGAGGTCCATCTGGTCCAATGTATCATTCAAAGCTCTTGTTTCCTTGTTGATTTTCTGCTTAGATGATCTGTCCATTGCTGAGAGTGGAGTATTGAGGTTTCCTACAATGAATGTATTGTTATCAATATGACTCTTTATTTTGGTTAACAGTTGGCTTATGTAGATGGCTGCTCCCATGTTGGGGGCATAGATATTTACAATTGTTAGATCTTCTTGTTGATATAGTGTCCTTCTGTGTCTCTAAGTACAGACTTTAGTTTAAAATCTAATTTGTCTGATATAAAATTGCTACCCCAGCTTTCTTTTGAGGTCCGCTGGCGTGGAAGATGGATCTTCATCCCTTCACTTTCAGTCTGGATGTATCTTTAGGTTCAAAATGAGTCTCTTGTAGACAGCATATGGATGGGTCCTGTCTTTTTATCCAATCTGCAACCCTGTGCCGTTTTATGGGAGCATTTAGGCCATTCATGTTGAGAGTGATTATTGAAAGATATGAATTAATTGTCATCATGTTGCCTGTGAAGACGTTGTTTTTATAGATTGTCCCTATAAATTTCTGTTGTAGATCACTCTTGGGGTCTTTCTCCTTTTATAGAACCCCCCTTAATATTTCTTGCAGGGCCGGCTTAGTGGTCACATATTCTTTCAGTTTCTGCTGGTCGTGGAAGCTCTGCATCTCTCCATCCATTCTAAATGAAAGCCTTGCCGGGTAAAGTATTCTTGGCTGCATGTTCTTCTCATTTAGTACCCTGAATATGTCTTGCCTGGCCTTTCTGGCTTGCCAGGTCTCTGTGAATAGGTCTGACGTTATTCTGATGTTCCTCCCTCTGTACCTAAGGAATCTCTTCCCCCTAACTGCCCTTAAGATCGTTTCCTTGGTTCTAAGATTTGCAAGTTTTACTATTACATGCCAGGGTGTTGGCCTGTTTTCCTTGATCTTGGGAGGGGTCCTCTCTGCCTCTAGGACACGAATGTTTGTTTCATTCCCCAGATTAGGGAAGTTCTCAGTTACAATATGCTCAAATACATCTTCTAGTCCTCTCTCTCTCTCCACTCCCTCCGGGATTCCAATTATTCTGACATTGGAACGCCTCATGGTGTCACTTATTTCTCTGATTCTATTTTCATGGATTCTGAGTTGTTTTTCCCTGGCCTCCTCTTTTCCCTTTTTATCTATTTTATTGTCTTCCAGGTTGCTTATTCGCTCTTCTGCCTCAGTTACCCTAGCTGTTAGATTATCTAGATTGGATTGGATCTCATTGATAGCATTTTTAAGTTCTGCCAATTCACCTTTCATTTCTGCCCTTAGAGACTCTATGTTGCCATTAATTGATTTCTCCATTCTAGCCATTGCCTTCACAACTGCTAGCCTGAATTCCGTCTCCGACATCTTGGTTATATCTGCATCCATTTGTAAATCCGCAGCATAAGTCATAATCCCTGAGTCTTTTCTATTTTGGGGGCTCCTCCTCCTAGTCATTCTGTTGATGGGTGTTTGAGGGAATGTATAGAGTCCAAATTATTGACCAGAACCCAAGAAAGATGCACCTGTTTTCTTGGGACCTTAGGGTTGCTGGCCTCTTGTTTTCCCAGCCTGTCTTCTGCAGGAGGGGCCTGCCGCGCTGTTACTCAGGCAACCCTGTTTGGGCGGAGTTGCCGCGCCCCCCTGTGGCGGGGGATGGGCTCATTGGGAATCAGTTTTGGGGCTTTTGTTCTCTGGTGGCTTTCCCTGGCGGCTTTCCACGTCTCTTCTGCGAGTCAGAGCACAAGAGACCGTTTCCAACCCTCTGCCTCAGAGCAGAGAGACCTCAGTCTGTTCTTCAGTGAGCTCTCCAGGCCACACTGTCTCCGTTTCTGTCCGTGCTGCTATAAACCGCTGCAGCCTCGGTTGTGCGCCCCTCCGCAGCGCTCCCAGTCCTGCCTCCAGGTCCGGGCACGTCTCTGCCCTTTGCGCTTCTAAAACCGCCAGCCACCCCCAGATCGCACTCGCGGCCTTGCCCCTCCGGGTTTCCGTCCCAGGGGCTGCAGTTCACAGGCCCGACCCTGCCGATCCGGGTTTCCACGCCGGGGGCTGCCCTAAAGTCCTTTCCCCGCCGCTACCGGTGTGCGAGTCTGTGCCCTGTCTGCAGCGCCCAAGGCTATCCCTCACCGGCAGTGTAGGATCCCCACGGCCAGGCACCCTCCCGCTGCCGTTTATCCTCCGATATCTACGGGCGGAATCACGGCTCCCTGCTTCCTACCTCAAAACCAACCACCTGCGATATTCTGTTTGTAGAGATCCAGATCTTCTTACATCTCAGGCTGGTTTTGTGGGTGCTCAGACTGGTCTGGTAGATGTCCAGCTCAATTCCGGGGACCAGTTGAAATAGGGTGCCCTACTCCTCCGCCATCTTTCCCCCCTCCGTATTATTTTTTTATGTAATTATTGTTGCAATACCTTCATTTCCCCCCCAAAGAACCAATTTTGAAGAGATCAATGTTAGAAATGATTCAGAGGAACCAAAGATCAGGATAGCTGATCACCTCTGTCTCTGGCTCTGTCCCTTGACACAGGACTAGCCATGATCCACAGATCACATACACTTGAGTAGCCATTGCATGGCAAGGGGAATAAATGGGTTTTCTTAACAAATGGCACAGGATTTTTCTTAAGGAAGAAAATATCTTGGGCTAGAAAAATTCTTAACAAGCTGCTTAGTGAGAAAGTGATAGAGGTTCTGAGTTACCAAGAACCAAGATGACAAAAGAGAAGGCTAAACTCCTTGAATCAATGATGAACAGGGATTTGGGAACTGGGGGAGAAAGATGAGGGGTAAGAGGCTGTTAGAAGGTAGCACAAAGCCTGAAGACCTCAGGAGAAAAGTGGGCAGTGATAATACCCATTTGTGGGTGAGGCAAAGCCTTCCTAGAACAAAGAAGTCTGGTGTTCAGTTTGAATGCATTTTTGTTGGTGTGATGTAGTCCTTTCCTTGGCCACCTTTCTCTGATCATCAGTACAACCTACTAAGCACACACCTATCTCATGAGAGTAGAGCTTCAGGGAAGGGGCTGGGCTGTAGCATTGAAAATGTCATGAACAGATTTGGCAGATGATTCACACATGGAACTGATTCAGCCAAAGCAGGACTTCAGAAGCAGGTATCTGTGAGCTTGAATCACTCTCTCCTCCTACCTCCAGGCATGAACAGAAATCTGGGGAAACAGTTTTGATTCTTATAGGACACTGAAAGGGACATGAAAGTAAGGATGTGTTTAACTCAGTCTTATCTACACTTTAAGGGGCAGGCTGATCTCAGATTTCATGGAGGTTATATATGTATTGTAACTCATTACTTTTTAGGAACAACAGTCCAACCTTATGTTGGATTATGAGTGATTTTAAAATGTTTCTCCACGTATTATTCTTTATTTTCAAAGACTTCTGTTTTTAATCACACATGATTATAATAATATGGGAAAACCAGCATGAACTTTTAAAAAACATTTTATTTATTTAGGTTAAAAGTTTATTTTATGATCATATTAAATTGGCATGGAGTTGTAAGAAATAACACAGAGAGATCTTGTGTACCCTTTGCCCAGTACAATATCACAACTGGAATATTGACTTTCATACATCAAGATACAGAACATTCCATCACCACAGGGGTCCCTCTTGTTCCTCCTTTAACCATACCCACTTCCCTCCTGCTCCATCCCCCCTCCTTAATCCCTGGCAGCCACTCGTTCTAACAAACACAGTATGTAAGTAGCTTTTTGGGATTTTTTTCACTTAGCATAATTTCCTGGGGAGTCATCCAGGTCATTGCATGTATCAATAGTATTTTTTTTCTTTTCATTACTGAGTAATATTCCAAGGTATAGATGTACCAAAGTTTGTTTAAATATTTACCTATTGAAAGATATCTAGGTTGTTTCCAGGAATGGGATATTACAAGTAAAGGTACTTATTGTGAACTGAATAGTGTCTCCCCAGAATTCCTATGTTGAAGTCCTAGCTCCCAACACCTCAGAATATGACTATATTTAGAGATAATGTCTTTACAGGGGTAATCAATTTTAAAATGAAGTCATTAAGATGGGCCCTGATTCAGGGTGACTGGTGTTCTTGTGAAAGCACAAATTTGGAGGCAGGCATGCAGAGAGCGAATGCCATGTGAAAATGAAGTCAGAGATTGGGGCGAGGTTTCAGCAAGTCAAGGAGTACTAAGAATTGCAGACAACTACCAGAAGCCAGGCAAGAGGCATGGAAAAAAGTCTCTCACACAGCCCTTGGAAGGAAACAATCTTCTAACACTTCGATCTTGGACTTCTGGCCTCCCAAACTGTAAGATAAAAAATTTCTGTTGTTAAAGCCACCCAGTTTGTGGTGCTTGGTTAGGGCAGCACTAGCAAACTAATACAGTGTCATTAACATTTGTATATAATGTTTCGAATGATTACAAGTCTTCATTTCTTTGGGATAAATGCCCAGGAGTACAATCACTGGTTCATATGGTAATTACATGTTTGTTTGTTTGTTTGTTTGTTTAGGATTTTATTTATTTTATTTGAGACACACAGAGAGAGTGAGCACACACACAAATGGTCGGGGGAAGGCACAGAGGAAGAGGGAGAAACAGACTCCCCACTGAGCAGGGAGCCTGACTCGGGGCTCGATCCCAGGACCCTGAGATCATGACCTGAGCCAAAGGCAGACACTTAACCAACCTAGGCACCTAGGTGGCCCAACATGTTTCATTTTTAAAGAAATAGCCAAACTATTTTCCAAAATGGCTGTACCATTTTACATTACCCCCAGCAATGTGTGAGTGATCCAGTTTCTCTGCATCCTCTCCAGCATTTTAGCGATTCTGATAGGTGTGTAGTGATATCTCATTATGGTATTAATTTGCATTTCTCTAATGGCAAATGAGGATGGACATCTTTAATGTGCTTGGTTGGTTGTTTTACTTGGTTGGTTGAGAGTCTTTACATATTCTAGATAATAGTCATTTGTTGTATATGTGGTTTGCAAAGATTTTCTTCTAGGCTATAGCTTGTTCTATCATCCCCTAATAGAGTCTATCTAGATCAAAAGTTTAATTTCAATAAGGTCCATTTTATCATTTGTTTCCTGTTATGGATCATGCTTTAGTGTCAATAAGAATTCTTGCTTACCCCAGGATACCAAAGACTTTTTCCCATTTTTTAAAAAAAAGTTTTATAGTTTTCTATTTTCCATTTCAGTCCATGATCCATTTGAGTTGATTTTTGTGCAAGATGTAGGGATTATATTGAAGCTTATTTTTATTTTTCAAAAATTTTTTGGCCTATAGATGTCTAATTAGTTCAGCACCATTTGTTTAAAAGGATGGCTTCCCCCATTGAATTGTTTCCACACCTAAGTAAAAAATCAGTTGTGCATATTTTTGTGAATCTATTTCTTAGTTACTTATCCTGTTCTATGGATCTATGTGTCTATTCTTCCACCAGTATCAAATTGTATTGATTAGTATAGGTATAAATTAAGCTATAGTATCAGGTAGAGTGATTTCTACCACTTTATTATTCTTTTCTCCTCTACTGATGTCCTTAATTAATGCATTTGGACTATTTACATTTTTTATAATTATTGATATCTTAGGGTTACATTTGCAATTTTATTTTTTGTTTTGCTTTTATTCTGGTTTTTGTTGTTGTTGTTGTTTGTTTGTTTCTATTTAATTTTTTCCCCCTGCCATTATCTGGACTAATTGAACATTTTGTAGAATTCCATTTTCATTTTTCTATAGCTTTTTTTTTTTAAATCTTATCTCTTTCTATAGTTGTTTTAGTAGTTGCTCTAGGTTTTACATTACATATACATAACATCACTATTTACTGGCATCATTTTACCAATTTGAGTGACATATACAAACTTTATCTCTCTTTGTATTTCTTAACCTTCCCCCATTTAAAATATAACTTTCTTAAATATTTTCTCTCCATGCACTTAGATCTGTATCAAATAGTGTATAACTTTTGCTTTGATTGTGTAAAATAACAGAAAACTCAAGAGAAGGAGACTATTTTTTTTTTTTTTTGGTGCATATTTTTGCTTACCACATACTTCCTTCCCTCCTGATATTCCAAGATTTTTTTCTTTTATCATTTTTTTCTCTGTTTAGAGAACTTCCTTAGCCATTTTGTTATGGTAGGTTTTCTGATGACAAATTCTCTTATTTTCCTGTTTCTGAGAATGTCTTGATTTCCCTTTCCCTCCTGAAGGATATTTTCACTGGACATTGGATTCTGGGTTGAGACTTTTTTCATTTAAGTAGTTGAAAAATGTTGTGCCATTTTCTTCTAGTCTCTATAATTTCTGCTGGGAAATCCAACTGTAGTTTGATTGGTGTTTTTCATGTAGGTGTGGTTTTATTTCTCTTTTGCTGCTTTCAATATTTTTTTCTTTGTCTTTGGTTTTCAGGACTTTGACTCTGATATGTCTTGGTATGAATTTCTTTGAGGTTTTCCTCTTCAGGATTTTCTCAGCTTCTTGAATCTGGAGGTTTATGTGTTGTTTTGGGGTTTGTTAATTTTGGGGGGACAAATTTGGGAAATTTTCAGGCACTATTTCTTCAAATAATTTTTTAGTCCCATCCTTTCTCTCCTTTTCATCTAGAAACCCAAAGACACAAATGTTATATCTTTTTTTTTTTATATTCCTACAGTCCTTGAGACTTTGCTCATTTTTTCTCAGTCTGTTTTTCTCTGTTGTTGGGATTGGGTAATTTCTGTTTTTCTTAAAGTTTACTAATTAATCTGTCCCCTCCACCTTACCGTTGAATCCATCTATTGTGTTTTTTAAGCTAAGTCACTGTATTTTTTAGTTCTAAAATTTCAATTTGATTCTTTTTTTGCATTTTGTATTTCTCTCTGAGAGCTTCTATGAAGAAATCATTGGCACTTGCTTGGTTTCACGTGTTTCATCTGTTTGCATAATTGCTCATTAAAGCCTTTGTATGATGGCTGCTTTACAATATTTGTCTGATCGTCCTAACATCACTGTTATCTCAGTGTTGACATCTATTGATTGTCTTCTTTCATTCAATCTGAGGTCTTCCTGGTATTTGGCATGATTTTATTTTTATTAAAACCTGGACATTTTGGGTACTATGTTATGACAAATCAGATCTTATTCAAACCCTCCATTTAAGCTTGCTTTCTCTGAATCCACTTTGACAGGGGTGGGGGCAAGAAGGCAGTGTGTTGTTATTGTTATGTAGTGGTAGAAGCCAAGTTCCCAGCTTGAGCTCCATTGATACACAACAGGTGGCTCTTCATTAGGTAAAGTTGGGAATTCCAGTTTTCTTTCCTATCTTTCTTTTTTTTTTTTAATTTTTCATCCAATTTCTTTGAATCATTTGAGAGTAAGTTGCAAAGCACAACAACTTCAGTGTGTTAAAAACAATATTCTTTAACATAACCAATAGACAATTATCCAAATCAGGATATTAACATTGAGACAATATTATTTAATCTTATAATTACCAGTTGTCCCACCTGTTCTTTGTAGCATAAGGAAAAATTAATCTTGGATATTTTATGGGCAGGTACGTCCTCTCACGTTGGACCCTGAGATTTGCTGTGTTATTTCATTGGGCAATAAATCCCATGATTCTCTTTCTTTTTTGTTATTTTTCTTCACCAAATTCACCCTGATTTTTGATCTTTGAAGGTACTTTATCATCAATTAGCCTAGAATCTCTTTACTTGTATCCACCTAGATCTCTATTTGTACCAGTATTTGTTAGGGAAGGAAAACAGTCATTCTAAGTAATACAGGAATAATATTTTTTATATAGAATATAAAATATATAGAATATTGAATTCTATGTAGGATATAGAATATATGGGATACTGAATTCTATAGAATAGAGAATACTATTTTAATATAGGAATTAAGGATTAACTGAGAAAGGAAAGATTTGGAAGGGTGGCATCAAAATATCAGAGAAACAATTTGAAACTCTACAGTAAGTAGTTATAAAAATTTCACCAGGAAATTGTTGCAACTCTTGAGCCTCAGAAAATTCTTCATCAACTATCTTGGTTAATAACCTACCTTTGGCCACCCGTGTGGCCACCTTGATATCCCAAATCACTTCTGCCTACCAAAATGTCATGTGAGTTTTTCATATTGGCAAAATGTATATTCACATTAACAAAGGGGATTCCAGAAAATATAGTTAGATGACTTCTGGTTTATCTAAGTCTCCTGATGAGTGAATGGTGCCTGTAATAGGAGAGGTAATGGATGGGAAAACATCCAACTGCCCCAGGCAATCTGTCTTTCTGGAAAATTACTCAAGTAGAAATACATTGCTAAATTCTGCCACTGGACCCATGATAAGAGATAATTGGTTCTCCTTTTCCCATCATGATGTTGAACTTGTTTTTGTTATCCTCACTTTCCCTAACTGATTCACCTTGAAATAGTATCTAAAAAAGACATATCTAGTATTATCTAATCTACACCATTTCTTTTAGGAATCCCCCCCCCCCCATTCTAACCAACTGGTTTTAATTGGGACTACCATGACTTTCCATGACCTTGATTCCATCCTTGGCCATAGTTTATTGGTCCAAAAATGGCATATTAACTCAAGTTGGAATAATCAGAGTGTTTTGTTTCCCAGAAACAGTTTATTGGTCTAAGTGTAGGTCCCTGACCAGATGAGACAATCAGAATTATTTCTAAAATTTTTTTGAAATATAATTGAGAGAAAGTGTTCCTTGTTGTCTTCTGGTGGGAACTTAAGAACTTTTGGTAGCTCAGTTTCCTCTTCTTTGGAACACCCCATTTGCAGTGAGAGGAAAGAACTGTGACACATAGAGAAAAAGAGCAAAAAAGAAAAAGACATAGAAAAAGAAAGGGGTGTGGTCATGTTCAAGTTGCTGATTCTAGTTGTTACAAAGTCCAGCTTCATCTCTCCTCTTCTCATCACTTGCTTACTCAAATCTTGTTTAGTTTATGGGAACCAATTACCTTCCACTCTCTTTTTTACTAAACTGGGTCAAACAAGGTTTCTGTCACTTGGGCACACGTATTGTCAGAACACTGGACCAAGTGCAATATAACTCACATTTTTAAAGCCTCCCAAACCACTTATTTTGAAGAGTGGTCATTTGTCCTACTCACAAACATTGCCTCTACTTTTTCTAATGGAGTCTTTCAACAATCAAAGTTGATTCTTCAGGTTTGAGTGTTACTGTTCTATGTTGTGGACACTATATATAGCCTTTACATATCTTGTTCAATTTAAATTTCCTAATAACCAAACTGATAAAGATTTTTATTCATATTTTAAAGATGAAACAAACAATGGAAGCTTTAGATAAGTTGAGTAATGTCTCATAGGTTATCCAACAAGTAAATGAGATCTTAGTTCAGGGATTCGGCTCTCATATAAAGTACTTTTGTGTGATTTGGAAAGAGGTATCCTGCTGTTGGGCACAGCTCTGAACCACAATGCACAGCTTGGTGAACAAAGTGTGAATTAGATTTCAGACTTCACTTGTCCTTACCTCATGTTTGTCCTTGTGCAGTGAAAAACCTTGGTAACCATTACATGGTACCCAGCAGAATTCATGTCTTAAAAAGAATTGGACTTTTGGCATTAAGTTCAGTTACTTTTTTTTTTCATTCGGCCATGCAGCATTTATTTTTTATTTCCACAAATGGCTTAATTTTATGATACTGCTAGAGCAAATGGAGACTGCATCAGTCAGTATAGACTAGGATGTGCTATGGTAACAACTCCAAAATCTTAGTAATTTAGCATTACAAAATTTTACCTAGTGCTCAAATTCTGCTGAAAGTCCAGGTGTTTCTCCAGGGCAACTGTCCACAATGTGCTAACTCAGTATCTTAGGCTGCTTAGCTCTTATGGTACTTCCATATGGATACATACTTCTGTAATTCCTGTGGCAAAGGAAACACCAAGCTATAGTTTCAAGCATCTGCAACTAAATACTTCCACATGGAAACTGCACTTGTCACTTCAACTCATATTTCATGGTGAAATCAAGTCATATGGCTATGCCCAAGTTCAAGAGGTGGATTAGTGCAGTCTTCTATGTACTCAGAAGTAAAGGATACTTAAATGTCAGTGAACAATAGTGATGGTTACAATGTGGACTTACAGTTGTAGTTAATGATGATTAAGGCAGCTAAGTATGATGCCCCCATAGTCTTGGATCGGAACACTGTTGAGTCAATACTAAGGAAAATATTCTCTCTCTCTCTGTTTTGCCATTACTTTGATCACTAGGCTTGGGAAAGTCAAACATAAATAATGCTATTTCTTTCTCCTTTGCCTGGCATTGTAGATGACTTACTTTTATATAATACCCTTTCTGAGTTAGAAAATCTAGTGTTAAAGTTAATGATAGAGTACTATTTATGCAGTCTGTCACAAAGGGTTGTTGTAAACCTCACACAAAATAATGCTTATAAAAGGGCTGGGTATACTTTAATATCTTAAGTTATCATTTTTCTTTGGATTTCTATCAGAAACATCTCTGATGACTTTTCAGAAGGTGAGTGGATGATTCATTAGAGGGCATAAACCCCCATTTCCAAATAATCTAAAGGCCCTCTTGCCAACAAGACTCTAATGAGCATTTAATTTATTCAATGAAAGACCCAGTTAAGTGTGGCAGGGTAGAAAAGGCTTGGGTAGAAGGTAAGGGTGATCAGAACAAGTCAGTGATAAGGATGTGGCTCAGATGGAAAAATAAAGCATCCTATAGTATAAATGTGAGCCTGCTGAGATCTGCTCTGTGATTCTCTCTAATAACGGAGTCGAGAGGTGTTAATGAGCATGACACAGGGCACACAGCCATCAAGTGAATTAGTCATAGCTTGATTCTTTTATGTGCCTTGTCTAATGGCAAACATTACCCAGCAATCACAGCAGCAGCACTCTCAGATGGAGCAGAAGGTGTGGAAGGGAGTAATGAGGCTGCCTAAAAACTGTTTTACAGAGCCCTGCACCAATTCACAACAGATAATAGAACTCAAAGCCAGACAGATAATAGAAGCGACAGCCATTTATTGCTAAGAGACTGTCTGAGTATTTGTGCGTAAAACAGCCCACTCCAAGTTCTTTAATCACATTTCCTGAGAAAAAGTGGCAAAGAGCAAAGCCACGTGGCAGGCTACTTCCATTAGTGTATTCTAAATGAGTATAAAGAAGAAGAATTAGTAGATACGAAGAAAAGAATACTGACAGAGACTGCAGATCAGAAACAGAGCCTGGCTGTTTGACTCCAGTAAATTGGGACATGTTCTCCTTATGGGTAGGGCAGGGTATTGGGAGATCTCATCCTAGAGTTATTTGATATTCAGGATTGTTAAAAGAATCTTAGTTTACAATTCTTCTTTGATTCCTGAAAGAGAGTTAGGCTCACCCAGACCCCATTCTCTTTTACTTCATGCCTAGACTTTAGAACTTTTGCTGTATTGTGGGTAGTGAACAGGGACAGAGGTATTTGGTAAAGGCCTGGGGAATGGAATGCATAATTTTCCATAAGTTTTTATAAGCACAAACACCTCTTATCTTATCTCTTACCTTTTACCAAACGGACCCCAAATAGAAACTTATATGATGCCTCCTAATATAAAGTAAAATTCAGAAACATTGTTTTTTTTATTTTTTTCCCACTTAATCAGGCAATCATGTTTTCCCTTCTGGTGCAACATTTTAAGAGGGACATTAACCAGATGAAGTGCATCCAAAAGAAGATATCCAACTTGTCACTGGAATGTGAAACCATATCATTTAAAAATGGTTGGAGGACCTGGAGAAGAATTTTGCATGGGGAGGATTATGTGTAGATAGCTTGACACCAGTATTGAAATAACATTACTTTCTTGTGAAAGAAGAGTTCTGTAGGAAATTAGGGAGTAGAAAAGGATGAATACAGCAAAGTTAGAGTACACTGACCTTAACATGATTATAGGGAATGATTTGGCAGTGATTAGAGCTGTGTAAGAATTGAATGGACTGTCTGGAAGGAATAGTGAGCTCCCTGTCAGTGAAGATGTTCAAGCAGAAGTCAAGTAACGACTTGGTCAGGGATATTATAGAGAAAAATTAAGCTGGAGAGTTGTCCTAATTGATGTAAAGTCCACTTCAACCCAGAGGGTCTGTGATACTCCTCTTGTTATTAGTCTCCTCAGGGGAGTCCTTGATGCATGTAACCTGGAGCCCAGGAGATGAACAAGGATGGACAAATGGATACTTGAAAGGCTATGTCTAAAATGGTTTTTCTTCTATTCTGAAGTTAGAAAGACTTCCATGTTTACATTATTATGATTATAAGATTTATTTATTTATTTATTTATCTGACAGAGAGACACAGAGAGAGTGATAAAACACAAGCTGGGGTGGGGGTGGGAGAGGGAGAAACAGGTTTCCCGTGGAGCAGGGAGCCCGATGCGGGGCTTGATCCCAGGACCCTGGGATCATGACCTGAGCCAAAGGCAGATGCTTAACGACTGAGCCAACCAGGCACCCCTACATTATTATGATTATAAAAGCAAGGCTTATTTTTGAAATAAATAGTAATCATGATTGTTTGACTTTTAGTAAAATTCGTTGTTTTTCCTGAAGTTAATAATTGCCTTGCTTATTAATTTTCTTCATTTTCAAGTACACATAGCTAATTAATCTCCATATGCTAACAATTTTATAAAATATTCTGCATTATTATTTTATACACAGTCAAATGCACTAGGTGATTTATCAAGTCCATACGTAACAATTTAGTACCCAACACCATTAGTTGCGTATCCAAAATACATTCTCCTTTTCTCTTTCTTTTTTAAAAATTTTATTTATTTATCCGAGAGAGAGAAAGAGTGAGAGGGGAGAAGCAGACTCCTCACTGAGCAGAGAGCCTGCTATGGGGCTCAATCCCAGAACCCTGGGATCATGACCTGAGCCAAAGGCAGGTGCTTAACCAGTTGAGCCACCCAGGCACCACCTCCTTTTCTCTTTTAGTGGAAGCCTAATAATTGTTTAGTGCAGAAATATGTATAGCTTTAAAAAATTATTTACTATTCTCTCTTACAAGAAATATCATCCATAAGATACTCATAAGATCTATAGTCTACTTCTCTTTCTCTTTATTCTCCTTCTCCCCTCTATTTTTCTTTCTTCCTGAATATGCTGATTTTATGCAAAAAATGGAGCAGACTTTATATTACATGAGGCACCCATGAGAATGAAAGATATAAGGAGCAGAAGAATAGAGACTTGGATGTTAATGGCTTTACAAAACTCAGTCCAGGACTTTTTATCTTCAGATCTCTGGTTAAATGTGGGGGAAAAGAATTACATGTTTCAATCACTTTGATCAGGTCTCTAAGACATTTAGCTAAATGTAACCCTAACTGATACAAAGGGCATTTTGAATCAGTGAATTTCTCAATAAATAATGTTGCGACAAGTACCTAGTTATTTGGGAAAAAATGAAGTAGAATATTTACTTCTTAAAAAATAATTTTATTTTTAAATTTATTATTTATTTATTTATTTGAGAGAGAGAATGAGTGTGTGTGGGGAGAGGCAGAGGGAGAGAATCTTCAAACAGACTCCCCACTGAGCATGGAGCCTGTTGAGGGGCTAGATCTCAGGACCCTGAGATCATGACCAGAGTCAAAATCATGAGTCAGACACTTAATGACTGAGCCACCCAGGTGCCCCTTTACTTCACTATCATACTAAAATTAGTCCTGGATAGAATAAAAGTATAAACTGAAATACATAATTACTGTTTAATCATACAAAATTTAAATTTCTATATAGATGCTTGAATAAGACAAATGATTAATTGGCAGAGAAATTGTTGCCACACTGAACTATATAAAGCTAACCTTTATATATAAAGAGTGCTATAATAAAAACAAAATTTTCTCACAGTAATAGAAAGTTTGGCAAAGGAAACAGATAATTCTAAGAAAAAAGAAAGATATTTGAGAAAAGTCTCTCACAAAACAGACTGAATAAATAATAAAATAACAAATAAAAAGGAACTTAAAAAAAAGAGACATATGGAAGAAGCCAATTAAAATATTATAAATAATTTCCTCAGAGAGATAAGAGAAATAGAACACCCTGGAAATAACAAAAAGGTGTCTCATACATTTAAAGACAAAACAAACAGAAACACTAGAGAACAAGACAAAGCTTTTGAGAAATTTAAAAAATATGGTAATAAAAAAATAAAAAAATAAAAAACATGGTAATAAAAATGTCTGAAAAATAGCTGGCATATAACATTAAAGAAATAACCCAGTAATTAGAATGAAAACATAAAGAGATGGTTAATAGAAAAAAAACAAAATTGAAAACTAAACCATAAGCTCCAACCTTCACCTACTAGAAGTTAGTAGAAAGACCAGAGTAAACAGTGGAGAAGGAACTGTCCAAGTAACAATTTTGTTAAACTTTCTCAATCCAAAGGATGTGACACTTAAGATAGAAAGTGTATATGGGGTGCCTGTCATATAAACAAAAAACGTCTAAAATACCATGGACAAACAGATGTCTCTAAGCTACTAGAAGAGAGGAAACTGTCCCATACAAAGGATGAGAAATCAAAACGGCATATCCATCTATTCCTACTTCCTATTTTATTATATCTTTTACTCTGGAAAAGATGTTGAAATTCATAAATACATTTTCTAGTGAAACTGAATCTTAAACTATGAGAAGGTGGTCTTGTTGATATCTCTTAGCTATGGGCAAAGTGACCACAAGAGGGACTTAGTGTGAGAGGACTGGTGAATTGGCACAAACTCTGTCTTCACTGCTGGAAAAACAAAGGAACTGAGGTTCATCAGTGCCAGTATGGTGTACTTTTTCATTCAGATCATTTTTGCTTTCCTCCCTCTCTCCATTCATTTTTTCTATGGCAAATATTGTCAAGAGTTGGCACAGGTACAAGAACCTCTAGGCTAAGAAGCACTAATTCTGTTCACATATATGCCACTTTCCCTAGGGCTATCTCATTGTAATCACATAGCCCTTATCATATGGTTTCCTTTAAACATTCTTAATTTCTGGATAGTGCAGAAAATTGAACCTGGGATTTTAAAATATATCAAACTCTGAGGAAAGCTGTAGGGGAATAAAGTCAAAGATAAGAAAGATATGAAGTTTTGCTTACAAAGTACAGTACAAAGCTCTGATCTTTTAGAGTGACTGATTATCCTAGGTTGCCAGGGCCTGAGGAGGTTTCCAGGACATGGGAATTTCAGTTTTAAATGTGGGACAGTACCAGGTAAATTAGAATGAGTTGGTCACCCTAGATCTTATCCAACTAGCTCACACTCAGCATCAGGGAAATCCAAATCAAAACCTCAATGAGATATAACCTCACACCAGTCAGAATGGCTAAAATTAACAAGTCAGGAAACAACAGATGTTGGTGAAGATGAGGAGAAAGGGGAACCCTCCTACACTGTTGGTGGGAATGCAAGCTGGTGCAGCCACTCTGGAAAACAGTATGGAGGTTCCTCAAAAAGTTGAAAATAGAGCTACCCTATGACCCAGCATTTGCACTACTGGGTATTTACCTCAAAGATACAAATGTAGTGATCCAAAGGGGCACATGCACCACAATGTTTATAGCAGCAAAGTCCACAATAGCCAAACTAAGGAAAGAGCCTAGATGTCCATCAACAGATGAATGGATAAAGAAGATGTGGTATATATAGACAATGGAATATTATGCAGCCATTAAAAAACTGAAATCTTGCCATTTGCAATGACCTAGATGGAACTAGAGAGTACTATGCTAAGCGAAATAAGTCAATCAGAGAAAGATAAGTATCATATGATCTCACTGATATGAGGAATTTGAGAAACAAGACAAAGGATCATAGGGGAAGGGAGGGAAAAATGAAACAAGACAAAACCAGAGAGGGAGACAAACCATAAGAGACTCTTAATCTCAGGAAACAAACAGGGTTGCTGGAGTGGAGGGGGGTGGGAGGGATGGGGTGGCTGGGTGACTGACACTGGGGAGGGTATGTATTATGGTGAGCACTGTGAATTGTGTAAGACTGATGAATCACAGACCTGTACCCCTGAAACAAATAATACATTACATGTTAATTAAAAAAAAGATACCTACCCTTCAGCCTCAATGAACTAGCACAACAGTTCAAGTTCCTAAAAAGAGCTCTTATCTCTCCAGCTCCTGGGAATATCTCCAGGGAAGGCATGTTCAAACATTACAATCCAGTAGCTATCTCTGATGCATCTTGAAGCCTACATCACCACCTATAAAGAGGGAGACTTCCTCCTTTGCAGTTCATCTGTGATCTTCCTTATGCTACACCCCTCTCCTCCATCCCCTTACCTCCCACTCCCTCAACCCTTGATTTCTGGATTTCTGGTTTGAGATATATTATTCTTCTTCTTTCCCAATGTGTCTTTACCTTAGGGATAGACCCTTCTTCTACATACCAGGATTTAAATTTACTCTTAGGGGCTGAGATATAATATAAAAATATATTTGGTCTTTGTCTTGGTTCCTGGCACAGAGCTCCTAAAAGTCTTGGGATTTCCTAAGTGATAGAAGTGTATTTTGTTATTCACAACAAACTCCTTTGGATCACAACTGAGTTTATGCTAATGAAGTGACTTAGGGCGGGACCCCTAGATACATTAAGGATGGAGCTGGTCAGGAGAAAGACCTGGTGAATAGAGGATCTGAACTCTCAGCCCCATCCTGGAACCTCCAGGAAGGGATGGGGCAGGGCTGGAGATAGAGCTCTATAAAAATGTTCCAACAATAAGCTTCAGAGGGCTTCTAGGTTGGCATGAATACATCAAGGTATTGGGAGAGTATTGTGCCTAGAAAGGGCATGGAGCTTTGCCTACCTGTCCCCCCAGTACTTTGTCCTGTGTATCTCTTCTATCTGGTTGTTCCTAAGTCATAGCTTTATAATGAACTGGTAATAGTAAGTAAAGCATTTTCCTGAGTTCTGTAAGTTGTCCTAGCAAATTATCAAATGTGGGGGATGGAGAGAGTGGGCTATGAGAGTCCTCACACCTGTAGCCAAGTCAGACAGAAGTGTGCATAATCTAAGGATCTAATATTTATGGCTGGCCTTTGAAGTGGGGACAGTCTTGTAGGGCTGAACCTTTAAACCTGTGGAGTCTGACACTAAATCTGGGTAGTTAGTATAAGAATTGAATTGAATTGTAGATCATCCAATTAGTATCATAACTGGTTAGCATGTGAAAAACCAAACCAAACCATACATTTGATGCCAGAAGTGTTATGAGTAAGAACAGTTCAGGGACAAATTTAAGAATTCATATTCATTCAACCATTCACTGACTTGTTCAATTAAAAATGTGTAGAGATTTTACTATGTGCCAGGCACTATCTTAGGTGCTGGGGATTTAGTGGTAAAAAACAATAAGAATCCTATTTTTGCTGCTATGGAATTTATGTTCTTATGGAAGTAAAAAATTAGCAAACAAACAGGTTAAGTATAAGAGTAACAGAGTTTGGATGTGAATAAAATCAAATAGTGTGACAGGATAAAGAGTAATGGGGTGTATTTTAAACTGGGTTTGTGAGGAGGTAGAATGTGAGCTGTAGCTGGAAACATGAGAAGGAGCCAGTAGTGAGAAGATTTAGGGAAAGTAAGAGTGACTGTGCAGATTCCCAAATGGCTTGTTTAAAAAACATCTAGAAGAGCATCATGGCTGGAACATAGGAAACAAAAATGTTATTATGTGATATTAGAAAGGTAGGAAGGAACCAGAGCATGCGAGGGCTTTGAAGGCCATAGGAAAGAATTTGGGTGAAGACACTACAGTTCACCCTCGAAAGTACGGGCATGAACTACACGGTCCGCTTAGATGCAGATTTTTTACAGTACTGTAAATGCATTTTCTCTTCTTTATGACTTTCTTAATAACATTTTCTTTTCATTATAATAATACAGTATACTATATATACAAAATGTGTGTTAATTGACTTTATGTTATTGGTAAGGTTGGCGGTCACAGTAGGCTATTAATAGTTAAGTTTTGGGGGAGTCAATAATTATACAGGACTTTTTGACTATGTGGGGAGTCAGTGCCCCTAACCCCCTTGTTGTTCAAGGGTCAATTCTAGATGATTTTGAGTAAGAGAGTGATGTGGTCTAAATTACATTAAAGGTATATATCTTTTTGACTACTGTGTGGGAAAGATCATAGGACTTGAGAGTAGAGGTATTGAGATTGTTCAAGTAAATGTAAAAGCTGGCTGGTTCTAGGGTAGGAGGGAGAAACTGGCCATATTTAAGACATATTTTGGATGTAGAGATTATAGGATTTGCTATTGGATGGGGTCAGTGGGGGTGAGGAAAAAAGAATTAAAGATGTCTCCTGCACTTTTGGTGTGAGCAACAAGTGGCTGTTGGTGTCTGAACATAATTCATTGATCATACCATTCATGGCATTTATGTAACCTGTAAAAGCTATAGAAAAAGAGATACATTGCTGAAATGAGCAAAGCATTTCCAAATGGTATTAAGTATTCCTCCACCACAATATGGGCTTGTGCATAGTGGTTAGGAGCGGTAGTTATGGAACCACATGGCTTGACTTTGTATTATTCCATCCTGCCACTTACTGTGGATATAGGTTAAGTTAACTTCTTTGCCTCGGTTTTCTTATGGAGGATAATAAGTAATACACAGCTCACACAATTTTGTGAGGATTAAATAAGCTAACACATGTGAAGCACTTACAAAAATATCTGGCAAGAAATGATAGTTATTCTGTTTATTAAATACGTTTAATGGCTGCATGATATTCCATTATGTGATGTATTATAGTTTATATAATTGATCTTCTCCTTTGTCAGACATTTAGATTATTTCTAATAGTCTCTATTAGCTCTAGTTCTATACTGAACAATTCACATACAGAAATATTTTTCCACTATCATGATTATTTATTTAGGTGAAATTCCTACTGTTGGATTTGTTGGCCCAAATCATCTGGGAGATTTAAGATGCAGGATTTAAGGCTTTTGCTACTTATTGCCAAAAGTTATATAAATTTAAACTCCCACTAGGCATGTATTTTCTCATACCCTAGCCAAATTTCGATATCATCATAAAAAAAGAAAACACAGATTGATGGAAGAAAATAACATGTCCTTATCAATTAAGTAATTATCGAATAGACTTAAAGCTTTATAATGAAGTTAACCACTGGTTATTTTTATATTGGAGTATTTGGCATTTTTATTTCAATTTGTAATAGCTGTTTACCTGCTACATATGCTTCAATCGAAGTTAGTCAGTTGGTTGTTAAATTCAATGTGTACATCTTTTACATCTTCCATTCTCATACTGATATCCTATAAATATCAGCCGTTTTTAAAGGTTAATTAAACTGAAATTTTTTTAGTGTATGATAGAAGTTTAATATATGGGTTTTTTTTTTTTTCAAAATAGTTTGCTTGATATACTTTACTTGGCTATTGAATCTCTTATTCTCCAATTTAAAATATTTTCCCTAAAAATTATTGAGACATACTTACAGAAATTTATATCTAAATGTACACATGAGTAAATGTTTAAAAAATGGAATACACATGCCTCGTTTTAATGCACAAAATTATTATACATGTTTAGCTCTGTTTTTCAGCTTTTCCTTCTATTCCATTTACCCATCTCTGTGGTTCTATACCACTATTTAAAGAATTGTAGCTCTTTAATCCATTTAATATCTGGGTTTGTAAGTCCCCCAGTGTATTCTCATTTCAAAAAGACATTCAAGTTTGGACTGGAATGTTGTTAAATTTCAAGATGAATTTTGGAGAATGTTAACAACATAATACACCAAATCTCCCCAATCAGGGGCATATATTCATTTATTCAGGTGTTCCTCAGGTTCAGCAACTTTTGAGTTGCAATATATAAGCTAGAAAGACAAACAACAAAATGAAAACAAAAATAGAACAAAGAGGGGCGCCTGGGTGGCTCAGTCGTTAAGCCTCTGCCTTCGGCTCAGGTCATGATCCCAGGGTCCTGGGATGGAGCCCCGCATCGGGCTCCCTGCTTGGCAGGAAGCCTGCTTCTCCCTCTCCCTCTCCCCCCTGCTTGTGTTCCCTCTCTCGCTGTGTCTCTCTCTGTCAAATAAATAAATAAAATCTTAAAAAAAAAAAAAATAGAACAAAGAAACCAAAAGAAGGGATAGAGGAATGAGAAGGATAAGAAGAACTTTTTTTCCCCTGAGGAAATTTTTTTATCTATTTTTAATTTTTATGTGTGTATTTATTTTTTATGTTAATTTTAATTATTTTTATTCCAGTATAGTTAACATACAGTGTTATATTAATTTCAGGTGTACCATATAGTGATTCAACAATTCTACACATTACTCAGTGCTCATCATGATAAGTGTACTCTTTAATCCTCTTCCCCTACTTCACCGAACTCCCCACCCTCCTCCCTTCTGGTAACCAGCAGGGTTTTTTGTTTGTTTGTTTTTTGTTTTTATAGTTAAGAGTTTGTTTTTTAGTTTGTGTCTTTTTTCTTTGTTTATTTGTTTTGTTTCTTAAATTGCTCTTTATTTTTTGCATATCTATTACTGGTTTCTGATTTGTGGTTGCCATTAAGTTTGTATATAATAACTTCTGCATATATCAGTCTATATTAAGTTGATGGTTGCTTAAGTTTGAGCCCATTGTTTACTCCTCAGCCTCCCCACAAACATTTTAGATATATGCTGTCATATTTTACATCTTTTTACCTTGTGAATACCTTAACTGATTTTTATACATATACTTAATTTTACTGCTTTTGTGCTTCCTACTCTTTTTACTCTTGCTTATGGTCTTTCCTTTGCACTCAAAGAGTCTCCTCTAACATTTCTTGTAGGGCTGGTTTAGTGGTGATGAATTCCTTTAACTTTTGTTTGCCTGGGAAACTCTTTATCTCTCCTTCTATTCTGAATGATAACTTTGCTGGATAGAGTATTCTTGGTTGCAGGTTCTTTCTGTTCAGCACTTTGTATACCTCATTCTATCCCCTTCTGGCCTGCAAAGTTTCTGCTGAAAAATCAGCTGATAGCTTTATGGGGGTTTCCTTTGTACATAATGATTTTCTTTTCTCTTGCTGCTTTTCTTTTTTCTTTTTCTTTTTTTAAATTTATTTTTTATTTTTATTATGCTCAGTTAGCTACTGTATAGTACATCATTAGTTTTTGATGTAGTGTTCAATGATTCATAAGTTACATATAACACCCAGTACTCATCACAGTACATGCCCTCTCTTGCTACTTTTAATATTCTTTCTTTATTACTACTTTCTGTCATTTTAATTACTATGTGTCTTGGTGTGGACCTCCTTGGGTTGATTTGTTGGGGACTCTGTGCACCCTGGATCTGAATTTCTGTTTCCTTCCCCAGATTTGGGATGTTTTCAGCTATTATTTCTTCAAATAAATCTTCTGCCCCCTTTTTTCTCTCTTTTCCTTCTGGGATCCCTATGTTATTATGCTTAATGGTGTCACTGGGTTCTCTAAGTATACTTTCATTTTATTATTATTATTCTCTCTCTTACTTAGCTTGATTATTTTCCATTACTCTATCTTCCAGGTCACTGATCCATTCTTCTTCTCCCTATAGTCTACTATTTATTCCATCTACTGTATTTTTAATTTCAGTTATTGACTTCTTCATCTCTGGTTGGTTCTTTTTTGTTTCCCATCTCTTTGTTAAGGGTCTCAGTGAGGTCCTCCACTCTTTTCTCAAGTGCAGTGAGTATCTTTATGACCATTATTTTAAATTCTCTATTAGGGATATTACTTATCTATGTTTCATTTAGCTTTCTTGGTGTGGTTTGTTCTGTTCTTTCATTTATCCCACATATTCCTCTGTCTTCTCATTTTGTCTAACTCTCAGTGCCTGTTTCTATGTGTTAGGAAAGTCAGCTATGTCTCCTGCTCTTGAAAGTGATGACCTTATGAAGAGTTCCTGTAATGCTCTGCAGTGCAGTGTCCCCTGTTCACCAGAACCTGGTGCTTCAGGGGGTTTCCTATGATGTGTTGCACACACCCTGATGTTGTGACTGAGCCACTTTTGCCTTCAGTCTAGTCATCTGCAGTGGCTCTCTTTGCCTGTTGTGGGTAAGATTTGGTCCCTGTGTTGTGAGTGTAAGTCTGGGGCCATCTTAGGCTTGAGTTGACTTAGACCAGGCATTTGCCAGAGATGTGGCAGCACAGAACTGCAGGGTGTTGTCCCCTGAGAGAAGATTTCATTGGTGGGTGGGGCCTGTAGTCAGACAAGATGACAGCCCATAGCCCATTGCCAGGGCTACAGTCAAACTGTATGGTTATCCTCCCCTTTCCCCTGGGGGCAGGAGTCACTTTGGAGTGGTGCTGGTCCCTGTTGGAACTGCTTGCATACTACCAGGCTTATGGCACCACTTGAGATAAGCTCTGGCCAAGGGCATATTGGAGAGGGCAGGTCTAAAGGGGAACAGAGAGGTGGGTCTGCAATGTCAGCAAGGTTAGCATGGGTCTGCTGTGGAAGGATATCTGGAGCCAAGGCATGGCTGGAGGGGGTGTACCCACAGGAAAATGCAGGATAGGGTGCACTCTTAGCAAGTTAGGTAGCAAGTGTTGGTGCTGTGCTTGTTCCCATAGGTGTCCCCATGTCTAGGCTGTGTGGCAAGGGAGGGAAATGGTTCCTGCCAGTTCTTTTGTTCTTGGAGATGTCTCCCAATGATCCCTGTCCCTCCAGTATATGTTTTGAGATTAGCAAATAAATCCCCCTCCTGTATACCCCAGGCATTTTTCAAACTTCTGTTTCTATGTTGTATCTCTATAAGGCTATTTGTTGTGCTGCCTTTTTAAGGACAGGGACTTTACCCTCCTGGCTCTCCCAGAGTTGATCCACTGATTTTTAAAATTCTAGGTGCTAAGCCCCACTGATTGTAAGAACTCATGATATTTGGTCTGCCTGGTTTTTAAAACCAATATGTTGTGGGAATTTGTCTTCCTGTGCGGGCTCCCTGGTGTGAGGGTCAGTTTCTTTCCCCTTTCTGCACCGGAGGTGTCCCTCCCTCCTTTGGATAGCCCTGCGGTCTGTTTAGCTCCCGACTATGTCTCCGCCCTTCCTATCCTTTTTGATGTGGCCTCTTCTTTGCATTTAGCTGTGGAGACTTTGTTCTGCCAGTCTTTGGGTCATTTTTCTGGGTTATTTACACTGATGTGAGTGTTATCTAGTTGAATCTATGGGATGAGGGGAGCTCAGGGTCCTACTCTGTCATCTTCCCTGGTAGTCTATTCATTTTTTAGATTGTAAGTAAAACATATATTACATAAAATTTATCATTTCAATCATTTTCAAGTGTACACTTCAGTTGTATTAAATGCAATTACGATGTACAACCTCCAACACCATCCATCTCTATAACCCTTTCCGTCTTAAAAAGCTGAAACTCTGTACTCATTAAGCAACAACTCTCCATTCTCCCCTCCACTCAGACCTTGGCAAATACCATTTTACTATCTGTTCCTATAGTTTTAACTATTCTAAGTACCTCAGAAAATTAGAATCATACAGTATTTTTCTGTGACTGATTTATTTCTCTTAGCAAAATATTCATGGTTCTTCATGTTATAGCATATTGCAGAATTTCCTTTCTTTTAAAAACTGAGTAATATTTCATTGCATGTATATACCACATTTGTTTATATATTCATTTGTTGAAGGGTACTTGGGTTGCTTCCAAATTTTAGCTTTTGTGAATAATGCTGCAATGAATATATATCTCTTTGAGACCTTGTTTTCAATTGCTGGATCATATATTAATTCCATTTTTAACTTTTTAAGAAACTGCCATTCTGTTTTCCACAGCAGCTGTATCATTATACTTTCCCCAAAAATGGGGCACAAGGATTCCAATTTCTCCACAACCTCCCCAATACTTGTTTTTGTTCTTTTCATGGTAGCCATTGTAATGGGTGTAAGGTGGTATCTCATTGTAGTTTTGACTAGAATTTCCTAATGATTTGTGATATTGTGATATTGAGCACTTTTTCATGTGCTTATTGGTCATCTGTCTATCTACTTTGCAGAAATGCTTATTTATGTTCTTTTCCCATTTTTGAATTGTGTTGTTTGTTTTTTTATTGTTGAGTTTTAGGAGTTCTATTTATGTTCTGAATATTAGTCCCTTATCAGATATGTGATTTGCAAATATTTTCTCCCATTCTGTGGTTGCTTTTTAACTCTGTTGCTATCATCCTTTGATGCATAATTTAAAAATTTTTCATGAAGCCTAATTTGCCTATTTTTTTTTATTTTGTTGTCTGGACTTTGGTGTTAGATTCAAGAAATTCCCAAATCCAATGTCATGAAGTTTTTGCCCTATTCTTTTCTAAGAGTTTTATAGTTTTAGGTCTTACATTTAAGTATTTGGATCCATTTTGAGTTAATTTTTGTCTGTGGTATTAGGTAAAGGGTCCAACTTCATTCTTTTGCATGTGGGTATCCAGAACCATTGTTGAAAAGATTGTCCTTTCCCATTAAGGGATCTCAGCACCTTTGTCAAAAATCATTTGACCATAAACACAAGGGTTTGTTTCTGGGCTCTCTATTCTATTCCATTTTTCCATATGTCTATCTTTATGCCACTATCACACTGTATTGATTACTGTAACTTTGTATTGTTTTAAAACCAGAAGAGTGATATGATCCTCTCATATGATCCTCTCAATCCTCCAGTTTTGTTCTTTCTCAAGATTGCTTCAGCTATTTAGGGGTCTCTTGAGATTCCATATGAATTTAGGATGGGTTTTTCTATTTTTGTATAAAAAGTTATTGGAACTTTGATAGATATTGCATTGAATTTGTAGATTGCTTTGGATACTATTGACATCTTAACAGTATTAAGTATTACAGTTCATTAACGAGGTATCTTACCATTTATTTATGTCTAAATTTCTTTCAGTAACATTTTGTAGTTTTTATTGTATAAGTCTTTTACCTTTTTGGTCAAGTTGATTCCTAAGTATTTTGTTCTTCCTGATACTATTTTAAAAGGACTTGTCTGTAATTTCTTTTTCAGATTTTTCTTTGCTAGCATATAGAAATGCAACTGACTTTTGTGTGTTGACTTTGTATCCTGCTACTTTGCTGAATTCATTTATTAATTCTAACAGTTTTTGTTTTTGTTTGTATTCATTTGTTTTTGGTAGAATTGTTAGGGATTTCTACATCTAAGATCATATCTTTGGCAAACAGAAATAATTCTACTTCTTCATTTCCTTTTATTTTCCTTTCTGGCCTAATTTGCTCTGGCTAGAACTTCCTGTTCTATGTTAAATAGAAATGGTGAGAATGAACATCCTTGCCTTGTTGCTGGTCTTAGAGGAAAAGCTTTCAGTGTTTCACAGTTGGGTAGAATCACTGTGGGTTTTTCACATATGGTTTTTATTATGCTGAGATAGATTCTTTCTCTATTCATCAGTGAAGCCCTCAGGTCTAGGGCTTTTCCTTGTTGAGAGATTTTTTGATTACTGACTCAATCTCCTTACTAGTTATAGGTCTATTCAGATTTTCTAACTTTTCATAAATTAGTCTTGATAAATTTTGTGTTTCTAGAATTTGTCCATTTCATCAAAATTTTTAAGCATACAATTGCTCATAGTACCCTTTTATAATTCTTTTTATTTTTTTAATTTAAATTCAATTACCCAACAATTAGTACACCATTAGTTTCAGGTGTAGTATTCAACAATTCAACGGTTGCATATAACACCCAGTGCTCATCACATCCTGTGTCCTCTTTAATGCCCATCACCCAGTTACCCCATCCCCCAACCCACCTCCCCTTAAGCAATCCTCAGTTTGTTTCCCATAGTTAAGAGTCTCTTCTCATTCAGTTTTCCCTCCCTTCCTTATGGTCCTCTGCATTATTTCTTATATTCCACATATGACTGAAACCATATGATAATTGTCTTTCTCCAATTGACTTATTTCACTTAACATAATACCCTCATGTTCCATCCACATAAATGTGCAAAATACTCACCAAGATACTAGCCAATAGGATCCAACAGTACATTAAAAGGATTATTCACCACGACCAAGTGGGATTTATTCCTGGGCTGCAAGGGTGGTTGAACATTCACAAATCAATCAACATTATACATCACATTAATAAAAGAAAGGGCAAGAACCATATGATCCTCTCAATTGATGCAGAAAAAGCATTTGACAAAATACAGCATTCTTTCTTGATTAAAACTCTCCACAGTGTAGGGTTAGAGGGAAAATACCTCAATATCATAAAAGCCATCTATGAAAAGCCCATAGCAAATATCATTCTCAATGGGGAAAAACTGAGAGCCCTTCCCCTAAGGTCAGGAACACAACAGGGATGCCTACTCTCACCACTGTTGTTCAACATAGTACTAGAAGTCCTAGCCTCTGAAATCAGACAACAAAAAGAAATAAAAGGCATTCAAATTGGCAAGGAAGAGGTCAAACTCTCACTCTTCACAGATGACATGATACTTTATGTGGAAAACCCAAAAGACTCCACCCTAAAATTGCTAGAACTCATACAGCAATTAAACAATGTGTCAGGATACAAAACCAATGCACAGAAATCAGTTGCATTTCTATACACTAACACTGAGACTAAAGGAAGAGAAATTAAGGAATCAATGCCATTTACAATTGCACCCAAAACTATAAGATACTTAGGAATAATTCTTTTTATTTCTATAAATTTGGTAGTAATGTCCCTATTTTCATTTCTGATTTTAGCAAGTTGAGTTTTTTCTCTTTTTTCTTAGTTTAGCTAGCTAAGTTTGTCAATTTGGCTAATCTTTTCAAAGAATCAACCTTTGGTTTCATTGATTTTCTGCTATTTTTTAAAATTTTCTATTTCATGATCTCTGTTCTAATCTTTATTATTTCCTTCCTTCTTCTAACTTTGGGTTTAGTTTGTTCTTATTTTTTTAGTTCCTTAGGTTGAAAGGTTAGGTTGTTGATTAGAGATTTTTCATATCATCTATCATCTATCTATCTATCTATCTATCTATCTATCTATCTATCTATCTATCTATATATCTATCTATATCTATCATCTATTTATTTGTTTATTTATTTATAGTTTATAAGGATTATTTATAGTTCACAGCTATAAATATTCCCCTTAGCTTTCATTATGTTCTATAAGCTTTGGTATGTTTTGTTTTCATTTTCATTCATCTCTTAAGTATTTTATTTTCTTTTTTAAAAATATTTTATTCATTTATTTGACAGAGAGAGAGAGAGAGCACAGAAGCAGAGGGAGTAGCAGGCAGAGGGAGAGGGAGAAGAAGCAGGCTTTTTGCTGAGCAGGGAGCCTTATGTGGGGCTTGATCTCAGGACCCTGGGATCATGACCTGAGCTGAAGGCAGATGCGTAACTGACTGAGCCACCATCTCTATGTATTTTCTAATTTCCCTTGTGATTTCTTCTTTGATCCTTTGGTTGTTTAAGAGTTTGTTGTTTAATTTCTACAAATTTGTGAATTTTTCAGTTTTACTTCTGTTATTCATTTCTAACTTCAGCTTCATCTTGTTGTGGTTGGTGTAAAAACTTTGTATGACATCTGTATCATTACAGGTACATCTATTAAGATTTTATCTGTGACCTAACATATGGTTTATTCTGGAAAATGTCCCTTCTGCACTTGATAAGAATGTGTATGCTGTTGATATTGGGTAGAGTGTTCTGTAAATATGTTAGAAATAGTCAGTTCATTGTGTTAGGTCTTATATTTTCTTACTCATCTCATGTCTGATTGTTCTACCCATTATTGAAATTGGGGAATTGAAGTCTTTAACTATTACTGTAGATCTGCCCATTTTTTCTTCAATTCTGTCAGTTTTTCATTCATATATTTCAATGATCTTTTACTAAATGCATAAATGTTTACAATTGTTATATCTTTTTGTTCTATTGAATCTTTTATTATCAATTCCTTCTTTGTCTCATAATTATTTTAGTTTGTTTTAAGGTCTATTTCACCTCATATAATAATAGTCTTATATAGTATTGTTCTGGGTTTTTTTGGTTACTATTTGCAAGAAATATCTTTTTTTCATCCTTTTACTTACAACTTATTCATGTCTTTCGATCTAAACTGAGTGTCTTATAGATGGAATATAGTTGCAACGTGTGTTTTTATCCATTCTGATAATCTCTTTCTTTTGATTGGAAAATTGAATCAATTTGCATTTAAAGTAATTACTATCAGGAAGGACTTATTTCTGTCATTTGCTATTTGTTTTCTATCTGCCTTATACATATTGTACCCCCCATTTCCTGCATTACTCTCTTCTTTTGTGTTTGTTTTTTGTAGTAAAATGTTTAAATTTATTTCTTATTTTCTTTTGTATATATTCAATAGCTATTTGCTTTGTGGTTACCATGGAGATTAAAGGTAACATCTTAAAGTTATAACATTCTTATTTGAATTTATAGCAGTTTAATTTCAATAATATAAAAAAAACTCTGCTCCTTCACAGTTCTGTTCCCACCACTTTTGGTCAGTTTTTGATGTCATGAACTTACATCCTTATATATTGTATACCTCAAAATATAACTAATGATTATTTTAAATTCTTTAGTCTCTTAAATTATGTAGAAAAGATAATGTGGAATTTTGCACCAAATTTACAATAACACTAAATTTTAGACTAATACTTTTTAAAAAAATGTATGAGTCTCTTTAATCATGTAGAAAATGAAAAGTAGTTGCAAACCAGTGTTACAACAATACTAGCTTATATAATTGCCCATGTATTTACCTTTATTGATATCTTTTTTCATATGGCTTATAGTTATTATCTAGTGTCCTTTCATTTCACCTCACAGGATTCCCTTGAGAATTTCTTGCAGAGCCGGTCTAGTGGTAATGAACTCCCTAAGCTCTTGTTTACTTGGGACTATCTTAATTTCTCCCTCACTTTTGAAGGGCAGTTTTGACAGTTTAAGATTCTTGGTTGACAGTTTTTTCTTTTAGGACTCTGAAGTCTTCTGGCTTCCAAGGTTTCTGATGAAAAGTCTGCTGATTATTTTATTGAGAATCCCTTATATGTGACAAGTGTCTTCTTTCTTGCAGCTTTCAAGATTCTCTCTGTCTTTGTTTTTCAAATAGTTGATTATAATATGTCTCAGTGTGGATATCTTTGAGTTCATCTTCCTTGCAGTTTGTTGAGCTTCTTGGATGTTGATATTTAAGACTTTCATCAACTCTCTAAGAGAGTTGTTTTAAAGTCTTTGTCTAATAGATTTGCCACCAAGTCTTTTTCTAGAGATAGTTTCTGTTGATTACTTCTTCCTCTGAATGTGCCGTATTTTTTTGTTTCTTTATATACTTTGTGATTTCATATTGAAGATTGGATATTCAAATCTAATGATGTGGTAGCTCTGGAAATCAGACTCTACTCCTCTCCATGTGTTTGCTTGTTTTTTTGTTTTGTTTTGTTTTGTTTTGAGGTAGACTGTCTCTATGCCAAGGATTAGATGAGATGTAAACCTAGGTCTCCTCAGGCCTTTTCTGAGTCTGTGCTTTTCCTTGGGAATGTACTTTTTAATTTTCCTTGTATTTGCAGTTGTTTTTCAGTGTCCTCATCTTTAATGTCTAGCCTCCAAAAGAGGAAAAAGAGAAAAATGAAGGGAGGAAGAAAAAGGACCCTGGCTCCTTAAGTCCCCTGAAATTCATTTCAGCCAGAAAGGAGGGGCTTCCAACAATGCGAGGACGTGTAAGAACAAGGTCACCCACCTCTTTGCATGACTGTTATCAGAAGCACAGATCTCAGATATTTGGAGGACAAAGCCCTTTTTGTCCACCTTGGCTTTTGGTAGAAGCTGCTCTTGGAATGTATTCAAAGCTGCCTGCCATGGGGGTGAGGGTGGGGGGATGGTAGCTGTTACTATCTAAGAGTTGAAATTGACTGAAAAGAACTGTACTTAGCTTTCTAAAACTCTGGAAGTTGAAAGCCTTCAGTAGACTCCAGAGTTCCAAAATAGTTAAATCAGATAAATTCTGCCCATGCCATTGTTGTCTAGGTAGACAGAAAGTTTCCTAAAGTATCGCACTCCACTATCTTCCCAGAATCCTCTTTCGCTTGAGGAAATTTGACTTTTGTTTTATTGTAAGATGCTGAAGATAAGATGAGCTCAATGACCAGGGACCCTTTCTGACTGTGAGAATTGGAAATAAAGAAATGACAAAAATATATTACATTCATGTGTTGCTTTTTTACTTACCAAAGTATTTTTATATCCACATGTCACTTCATCTTCCCAGTACCCCTAAAGAAAAGCAAAGAAATTTCTAAAATGTCCATTTTACAGAAGAAGAGTTTATCTCAGAAAGCCTAGATTGCCCTGAGTGACTCGAGACAGCTACTTGTTGCAGCCCTTGACTCAGGAGTAGGTCATTTGGATTTTAGTGCTTGCTCTATAATACTCCTTAGTGTAGTCTGTAGTGGTTATGAAGAAAAGGATGAGTTTAGATGGAAGAGCATTAAACATTAGGTACACTACCTAATGTACCCAACCTCTGCCCCAACATAAATATATTTGATTCAGGACAATTTCTTTTCTACAATTTAAACCTTTTCTCCTTTGCAGAGGTGAGACTTCTTCTTCATTTTTTTTTTTCCTTATTACTTTCCTCCCTCCAAGCCTGTTCTTGCAAAAAGAACTGATATATCTAAACTTCACAAGTACCTCCTTATATTTCAGTTATTGACAGATTTGAAGTCTAAATAATGGGGCAGAAATGTGACACAATAAGCACCTGAAAGTTGGGTTGGAAAATAATATTTTAATCAGGTTGAATTTTTCAGTTTCTGGATTCACACTGTGTAGATAGAGCTTTCCTGTTCTGCCTGACCACTGTGCAGATTCCATATAATATGGACTTACAGATATAGAAGAGCCTTATATTCACTGCTCCCATTTTGTAGATGGGAAACTAATGCCCAAAGAGGTAAACTAATTTTTTTAAGGTCACTCTATGCAAATTTAACCTTTGTTCTGTTGACAGATGATTCAGTTAAGCCCTAGCTCAGTGGTTAGCGATCTGTGGAAGGCTGGCTTCTGACCCAGCTACAGAGATTTAGTACACAGGATATTTGCTAGGGAGTATCCTTAGGATCAACACCCATGGAAGGAAAGGGGCAAATGCAGGAGAGGGCAGAGAGAGAAGTGGAGCTGTCATAGGAAAACTCAGTTCCTGGTCACTTCAACCAACACCACAAAAAAGCTCTGGAGCTAAAATGGTCCATCAGGCTTGTCCCAATTTGATTGCAATGGCCAGGACTTTCTAGTCTAGCCTCCCTCAGTTCTTGGATATGTGCCACACCAGGGAGGAGTCATCTTGGGCAAGGAAACGCTGCACCTGAGGCGACCCCTGGAAGGCTGACAGCTGAAGGCAGTCTGTGACAGCAGTTCCAGCAGCTGGGTCAAACAGACTTTCCTTGAAAGGGGAATCAAAGCAATGCCTCTTCACATTCTTCCTAAGAGCCTTGCTGAATTGGAGGATTAGAGATTATGTCCAAGTATTATCAACACTTTTGGCAGAACTTGGGCTTGCAATGAGGATTCCCCTGTCTTTACCATTCTCCTTTGCTGTTAGAATTCAAAATCTTTCTTACAGGTTTGTGATTGGGAATTATTTGTGATTCTTAGATATGAACTGTTGAACTGTGAAGAGACTTGCCAATCTGGTTGGCTCAATCTATTTAACTTCATGCTCAACGGCTACAATAAAAACATTTAAGCCTATCCCTGAAGATTAAACAGAATACTTAATACCAAGCTCTCCAAATCTCTTCAAACTCCGTAACTTAAAAAAAAAATCTGTTTACTTCATTCTCCCTGGAGCTACATGTTGATAAATGATTACCCTAAGGAATTTTCTGAATCTACATCTTTTGTGTCTGCAGACATCATCCTTCATCTGATGAATACTGAACCAGAATTCTCCAGTACCATAGAGGATTTAAGGATATTATTGAGACCTTGCTATGAACCAACACAGGCGTCACCTATGACCTGAACTCAGTCATTATATTCTACCTGCCCACAATATTGACATGTCAGTGTCTTGTTTATTTTTTAAGCATTTGCTCAAAGGCCATCTCCTCCAAAAGGATTAAATGATTTAATACTTAAAAAACACTCAACCATACCTAGCATATATATGTAAGGATTCAATAAATATTAGCTATTATTATTATTGTCTTTTTAATGGCTTTGAATCTTTTGCATGGAGTTCTGTAATGCACACTCAACAGCTTATTCCTTGGTGTGTTAAAGGCAGAAAAATATATTTTTTTCCACATGCCATTGTCACTTGCAGCTGTGGTTTCAGAGATGATAACTGTGTTTGACTACAACTAACTACTTGGTCCACACCCTATGCATAGTGTTCAAGCAGTGGCACAGAGAGGGGAGATTAAGAGAGAAGGTGCCAGAGTCACCCACAAGGCACCGAGTCACAGGAGCTTCAGGAACCATCTGTTCCAAAATGCTCTGACCGTACCTCAAGCCAGTTGACCCCCATGTTTCTGTGGCATTCCTTCTTCAAAGTGGCAAAGTGGTACATCCCATCTCTAGAAAACTGTTTTAAATTTTTCTTAATTTAGGACAAAATTTAACTTTGGAACTTTCATCCAGACTTCTCATTCTCTTCTCTGGGACCACATGGACCAAGTCCCTTCCCTCTTCTTTAAGACTGCCCTTTAATATATGGAGAAACCTATTGCAGCTGATCACTCTAGAACACATTTGAAGAGCTATGCCTTATATATTGACTGACTTCAAAGGCCCTTTGTGTTGCCTCATATCCTGCTTCATTTTTGGTGGCTGATTATGGACTAGAGATTTAGTTTGATTCTTGGGTGGGTTAGTATCACAGTTCTCTCTTGCAAGTTGGTCTGGAAAGTCCTTTCTCCTTCTTTCTACTTACCTAAATGTGACCTTTTAAAAAAAGACTATTTATTTATGCCAAAGAATGCCATGGCTCAATATTGATATTAATTTCTTCTTCTGAGTTATCCTTGCTGTAATCTTCTTTTAGGGACACTTATAGCTATATGCCCAGTTCTTGCCATGCTCCCTCTGAGGAGCTAAAGAGAGTTGTGCTTTTGGGCTGAGGACTTAGGGGTGAATCTTACCATGTAGTCCTTGCCCCAGATTCTATCTGCTCACATTTTTGTATGGGTAAAATTGGTATAAGGAAACATGACAGTGAAGCCCACAGAGAGAATTGATGCTAATGAAAAGATGAAGGAAGACAGACTGTTTGGATGTATGTGAGCATCAGGTTTTCTTTATGTTCATTTTAAAAGTTGCTATTTTTTGGAAATGGTAATACATTTATGTGGTTCAAAAATCCAAACAATGTTAACAGATATAAACAGAAAATCTGGCTCCCACCCCTGTCTCTATTCACTCTGTTTTCCCTTGCTCATTGTGTTTATTTTTACTGTTTATTTTTAAAATGACAAGCAAATATAAATGCATATACTTATTTCTCCCCCTTTTTGCACAATGGGTAATTATAGCAGAAACCAGTAATGCTCACCAGTATTCATTCTCTCCTCTATCTAGGAGAGACTTCATGTGTATTTGCTTGAGAAACTGACAAGAAGGAAATAGATCATAAATCTACCAAATTTTCTAATGTATTGTCACATCAAAGAAATCATGACCCAGGACTGAAAATGCTTTTATGTTTTCCTCAGTTCCTCATATTTGCATCAGCAAGACGTTGGCTGTGAAATTTGAACTGCTCCAAAAAAGCACATTCACTTTATTTTTTTTTAACTTTCAGAACTTATTTATTTATTTATCTAATTATTTATTTATTTTAATTTTATTATGTTATGTTAGTCACCATACAGTACGTCATTAGTTTTTGATGTAGTGTTCCATGATTCATTGTTTGCGTATAACACCCAGGGCTCCATGCAATACATGCCCTCCTTAATACCCATCACCGGGCTCACCCCTCCCCCCACCCTCTCCAAACATTCACTTTAGATGTAGCCACAGAAGATAGTGGATAAGGAAGTACTTCCCAAGGAGGGAGCTAGTGGCAATAGCAACAAATGGACAGATCTCCCCCCACTGGCAGCATCAATGCCCAGTCAAATAATCTCCCCTACTTCCATTTTAAAAGCTCTTCAAAATGCCTTCCCAGGGGGATTTAAGAATTGGTATGGACAATCACTTCTGTGTATCTCCTGTCCTTCCCTTTTCTGAATGAGTATTTCTATTTTGGTAATCCTTCATTATTACACAATTATATATTCCATGTGGCTCCTAGGTCACTAGATCATAAGGAGATATAACCAGATCAGACAGAAAGGACAGATTCAGACATGCTGGACTTTTGAGTTTGGTGCAGTTACTAGATGGGACTTTGTGTTGGGTTCTTTGGGGAGGATGTAAGTGTGTTCAATATGTTGAAGAAGAGTGAACCGGAAGTTTGATGGCCAGAATGGCACACTGTGGAAGACATGGCTAGTTCTCTTTAATATTAATGTATTCTCTTCCTCCTGAGCATACAGGTAGACTACATTTTTCTTGTCTTTCTTGTGGTTCAGGGTGACAACATGACTGAGTTTTGACTAATGAAAGAAGAACAGAAGTGATGTGCCCATTTTCAGGTTTGCCCATAAAAACCTTCCTCATGTGATTCTTATTCTCTTGGCACTCATCCTCTGGCTGAACAGTGCAGACCCCAAAGACTTAGAGGAGGGAAGAGTCACAGGATTGTGTGGACCACTGAGTTAGAACCTAGAGCAGAACTCATCAGGAACTTGCTCTTCAGACCTCCTTTTGAGCCAGCTGGTAAAGCTTCTTCTTCTTCTGGCCATTACCTCCTTGAATGCCTTACCAGATGCCAGTACTCAGCACAAGTCCATGTACCACTAGAAGTCTGGAGCTGGGAATTTGCCTTTGGAAGTTTTCTATACCTATTCTGGCCCATACTGCTCTCTCTCTGGAATTTTAAGCCAACACCCCAGAGCATACGTTACAGAGTCTGTTTCCGAATTGTACATCTGTTCTTACTCATAAGATCATAAGCTGCTTGAACTCATAGATCACATCTTTTGCTTCTTTCACCACCTCAGTGCCCAGTAAAGTGCTTGATACATAGTGGGGGTTCAGTATGTCTTAATTAATCAATTCACTGATTTCTCAGTAGAGCAGATGAGAGGTGATTGGGGTGTTTGAATGAGGTATCTCTGAACTTTTGACCCTCTCCAGAGCTCTCCAGGAGTGTTTTGGCATGTCTTCCAAGAAAAATTGTAAGTCAAGAGAAAATTATCATTTTTACTGATGACTCAGCCAAAGTTGAGCATCTACTAATCCAGAAAATTCTGCTGACAGCTTTGCTTTTTTTAACTTTCAAGTATTAATGACTCTATAAGAAAATCAGCTGGGGGTTATGTTCCCTTATTTTAAATGGTTAAGTAAAGTGTTTCTGGGCATGTACACTTGGCAAAGCAGATTCTTTGAGTTGAGAAGGAAATTCCTTTTATATATTGTCTTTTTAAAAGGGAGTCATCTGCTTTTGGGGAGATTAGTGAAAGGAGCTTATAAATACAGGTCTGTATAACCAAATCATTAGTAAACTAATTGATTAAATTCATTCAGTATTAATTAAGCATCTGTCAAAATAAAGGCACTGTACTAAATACAATGTAACATGCAACAGTGAATGAAAGCATGTGCAAAATGGAAAGAATCCTGGATAATCAGCAGTATTAATAGTAGTAGTGTTAATAATAATAGTATTGATAGTAGTAGTAATGGTAGCTGCCAGTATTGACCACTTGGTCATACCACAAATATTAATCAGATTGTCTCTAATTCTCAAAATAACCCTAAAGTTAAGTATATTACTGGAGTCCATATTTTTGTAGTTTAAGAAACAAAAATTCTGAGACATTTGAATGTGTTGTTCAAGATTACAAAACTACCCAACTGAACTTCTTTTTTTATTTTAAAAATATTTGTGTTTAGAATTAGCCAACTGGATTCAGTTTGGATGATCCCAATTTTATTGGCAGTATCCAATGCATCATGGAAGCAAGTTGAACATACGCCTTTTTCAATCAGGCCTCATCAGGGAGCTACACACCAAGGTCATAGAGTTTCTTTACAGGCTATTTAATCTGGTGCTCTTTGGCCTTGACATTTACAGTGAATACGAGTGTGGTGTTGTTTTTTATTTTCATAGCCACTACCAAATGAATTTGAATACAGCTCTCTGACTCCATATGCAGTTTCTTGCATTAAACACACCTTGCAATCACAAGATTAGGATTCAAGTGTAGACTTTGCTTCTTAATGCTCAGTAATCTTTTTTTTTTTTTTAAAGATTTTTATTTATTTGAGAGAGAGAGAATGAGAGAGAGCACATGAGAGGGGGGAGGGTCGGAGGGAGAAGCAGACTCCCTGCAGAGCAGGGAGCCCGATGTGGGACTCGATCCAGGGACTCCAGGATCATGACCTGAGCCGAAGGCAGTCGCTTAACCAACTGAGCCACCCAGGCGCCCAATGCTCAGTAATCTTGTTGAGTCTCAGTTTTCTCATCTTAACACGCAGGGGTGTCTTAACACTCATGACTCCATTCGTCTCCCAGGGGGGTGTTTTAATCAAAGGGCCTAGTGAATGTGAAAGTGACTATGAGCTGCAAAGTACCCTATGTATGCAAATGATAATAATAATAATTAGTAGTAGTGTTAGTTACAGTAAATATCCTTCAGTTGCTTATGATCTAGAATGGGGAATAATAGAACATGCAAAATAGTAGTGTGAAAATTGACAAGTGATGTAATCAATATATGTACAGAGAAGGAGCTGGAGGTGTCCAGAGGGAGAGACCTCCCTGTTGGGATATCAGGGAGGTATTGAAGACACGTGGATATGGACTCTTGGGGAGCACCATGGCCTCCACCCTGAAAAAGTGGCTCTATTCAACAGCAGGTATAGGCAAAGGAGAACTATTCTGCAGGAAGTCTTTCTTTCAGGCAGGCAAATAAACTCCAACAGTGACAATGGAGTTCTGAAGGCCACTGGCATCAGAGTCACTGTAGTCCCAGTTTGAAAAAAAAAGTAGTAATTGCTTTATATGCCTTAGAGACTCTAAATAAAGGGTCAGCAAACTATAACCTGAGGACTTGGTGCCTGTTTTCACAAATACAGTTTTATTGGAATGCAACCATATCCATTACTTACATATTTTCTATGGCTTTCTTGCTACAATGATGCAGCTGAGTCATTGCTACAGAGACTATGACTGGAAAAGTCTAAAATATTTACTATCTGGCTCTTTAGGAAAATGTTTGAAGAATCCTGCTCTAGACAAAGACAGCAGCCATCAGTTAAATAAGCAACTCATTATGCTAAGTACATATCTGCACATACGTGGGTAGGGAGAGGGGGCAGAGAGGGGAAGCTGGGGTGAAAGATATGGGTGCCATCTACTTCTTTATTCACTGTCCATGTGTCCTAGCTGGTTGGCTATTAGTCACTAGCAGAGGCAGCACACTGTGATAAATGGTTTGCAAGCTTGGCTGCATATTAGAACCACCTGGGGATCTTTTAAAGCTCTGGATACGTAGGCCATCAGAACAATTAAATCAGAATCTCTTGGGGTGTGACTGGACATCAGTAATTATTAAAGCTTTATAGGTGATTTCAGTGTGCAGCCAAGGTGGAGAATCATTAATGTAGTGGAAATAACACTGGCCCGAGTTTCTGAAATATAGTTCTAACCCAAGCTCTGGCACTATTTTATTTTAACCAATTAGTGAAATGTCTCAATGAGAAATTAATTAGTATGCTATGCTTTCTTCCTTCCAAAGCAAGAATTTTTACATCTTTCTTGGGGTGGGACAATGCCTGGGAGGCTCTAAAGTAATGGCATTCTTATTTTCAGTCAGAGATTGTTCTTGCTCCATGTACAATGGATTGCAGAGTTTATGGACCCTGGGAGACATCAAGTGGGCATGGAGAAGGGAACAGTCATGGGGCAAGTCCATTTGGAATTTAAGATGTGCTAAGAAAAACAAAACAAAACAAAACAAAATCTCTATTTTAGGAGCTCTTCCTCTTCAAATATATTATGCTATATTGTGTTTCAACAGAGTAAGGCTGAGGTATCTAAATACTTTCTTTTCTTTCTCAAGGCCTCTTGACTTTTCCAGATTGAGAGTGAATGGATCAGCCAAGGTGGTTAAGAGAGAGGTATGAGAATAAACTAAGGCTTGGCAATTTGGCACAGTACTGTGGCTGTCCATTTGCTACCACAGGACTAAATTATTTACTCTAGTATAAAGTAGGGCTACTGAATCAGTAACCACATTTTGGTTAGTGACTGGAAGGCTAGTCTAGCCCCACCCACCCTTTCATGGACCACTGGCTAGCTCCAGGGTTAGAGAGTCCACATTTTGGGAGTGTTTTCTGAAAGTATGACTGAAATTCAAATATGATAATTAGAGTTGTAGAGCACTTAACCCTATTAACTCATTAGCTCACATTAGTATGGTTAATTTATTTTACTGACCTGAGGGAAAGGACATTGGTCTAGTGAATGTCAATGATGACCAAGGAGCAGGGCAAAAATGGTGGTAATTCAGGAAGGTAGATCTATTGAGACCTTATAAGGAGGGACCTGGGAGACTGGATAGAGATTCTAGTCAGGAGAATTTCTTTCTTTTTTTCCCCTTGATTCTAAAAGTAATACTTAATCACCAGAGAAAATTTGGAAATGCAGAAAAGCATTAAAAAAACCAAAAACCTAAACTAAAATCACTTTGTAATCTTTTCTGCCAATTCCCAACACTTTCTGGTCCATTTTTTTCTGTTCATTTATTAATGCAAAGTCCTTTGATAACAGAAATAAATTTAGTATTTATTTCTAATATTTACCTATAGTGTTGCCCTGTGACTCTCAGATGGTCATTGCCCAAATGCAATAATTCTCAACTGGTTTGCTGATGGGCCTTCTCAGGGATGCTGATGAAATGTGGACAGTGTGTTAAACTAAACTGTGGTGTGACTGATTGTACACACTCTGATGGTTGGCATCTTTCCTGAAATAAAAGTAAGAGCAAGGAGGAACTTACTGACTGCAAGAAGGAAGAGACAGCATAATCAAGCCTGTGCTTGCTTTCTGGAGTGTTCTCTAGAATGTGAAGGAATGTTGTCTTTCAAATATTTAAGAAAGCATTATCGAATCAGTCAACATGTCTACAATAATGTATAATGACCCAGAAAAAGTGCAATAACCATGAGTGATATTTATTTATTTATTTATTTATTTATTTTTTTAAAGATTTTATTTGAGAGAGAGAGAATGAGAGAGAGCACATGAGAGGGGGGAGGGTCAGAGGGAGAAGCAGACTCCCTGCAGAGCAGGGAGCCCAATGCGGGACTCGATCCAGGGACTCCAGGATCATGACCTGAGCCGAAGGCAGTCGCTTAACCAACTGAGCCACCCAGGCGCCCACCATGAGTGATATTTAAACTTCGAGAGACGTTGTTTTTCCTCAGAAGTGATTGTATTCTCATTAATAGTGATTTTTTTTTCCAGAGTCCCCCCCCCCCAAATTTTTAATCCCATATTAGTGCATTACTAAATTCAAAGGGCTCAAAACCAGTCATTGAACACAAGATTGAGAATCCCTACCCTAAGGAACAAAGGAGAGTTTTAGTCTGCTCAGGCTGCCATACACAATTCCTCAGGCTGGATGGCTAAAACAACAGAAATTTATTTTTGTATAGCTGAGGAAGCTGGAAGTCTAAGCTCAAGGTACCAACAGGATTGGCTTCTGGTAAGGCTTCTCTCTTCCTGGTTTGCAAACAGCTGCCTTCTTGCTGTGTCCTCACATGATCTTTCCTCTGTATGTGTATCTCTGGTGTCTCTTCCTCTTCTGTAAGGACACCAGTCACATTGAGTTTAGAAACACCTTTATGCCTTCATTTAACTTTAATTACCTCCATAAAGGTCTTATCTTCACATAGAGTCACACTGGGGGGTTAGGGCTTCAACATATCAATTTTGGAGGGATATAATTCAGTCCATAATAGAGTGTGTGAGCTTTGCATATTGAAGGAGAAGGTGAGGTTTATATTAGCCTTGGTATTGGGAAGGCTTTCAATGCACTGTGGACAGGACCATAGATACAGGATAAACAAAATCATGTTTTTGGAATGGCAGGCAGGGTTTAAGTTTAACCAGGACATAACATTTGTGAGGGAGAGATTATGGATATAGGTTGAAAAGGGAGGTTGAGACAAAGTTTTGGAGTCTTGGAGTACCAGGGTGAGGATGTGTCGCTTGATTTGGAAGGGCAGCTGAGAGCCACCAAAGAATTTTGAGCTGGGGAATGACATGGGGCAAAGCTGGATTATAAGCAGATGATGCTGGTGAAGAACAGGTTGGAGGGTAGGGCATATAAGATGGGAAGTAAGGAGGCCAGTTAGAAGGCCACTGAAATAATTAAGGGCACTTCAGAGGCACCTTGATATGGTGTGGTTGTTAAGATCATTGACTCCAAAGCCAGGCTGTCTTGTTTCAAATCTGATTTATGCCTCTTACATAACTGGATTACTTTAGGCAAATGACTTTATTTCTCTAAGTGGTTGTTTCCTTGCAAGTGATACGTGGCTGATGGAAGTGTTAAGAATTTTACACAAGTCAACATATGTAAGGTGCTTAAAAAGTACCTGGCATACAATGCTATTAAACTGTTTGCTTGTATAGTGAAGGTGAAAAAGCATTAGACAAAAATCCAAAATCACTTTCTTTTTTCCTCGACCAACTTTAAAATAAGTGTTTTATGTAATGACTCCTGTAATTTTTTCCCTACACTTATATCTCAGACCTACTTTTGTAAACAATTAGATTTTTGCTCAGCCTACCCCACTCTGCCTTCACTGATCCTGCCAAAAAAATCCAAAATATACCCCACCAGGATTCAGAATGCACTTAAGCAACCAATAGATCTTCTGCATCTAAGGGATACAGCTGTTCTAAAAGTTTACATCTGGACTAAGTAAGGTATGTAAATAGAAAGTTGGAACTATGCTAAAAATCTCATATTTTTGCATTCATTTGAACAACCAGACTATAATGAACCAAAACACTATATACTCTGCCTAGGAATATAAACACACGCCATGGTGCACTCAGGACTAGCTCACAAGGGCAACATTACTGTGATTAAAAATATTGTCAGGTTGAAGTTCTTCACTAGGTTCTCAAAGGCATACAGAATGGTGTTTTTTACATTTAATGCAACATTCCATGCTGTTAGTGGATGGTACTTGGACTCAGTTTGAGTTAGTCTGTGTTTAGGATGAATTATGTAAAATCCCCAAATCATCTGTTTTGTAAACATAAGAAAGGAAGTGATTCCAATGAATGGGAAAAGTTGTTCCAAATTGGGAAAATGGAAAATCAGGGCCAGATGGAAGTGTGTTAGAAGGCTCGAAAGCTCTAGCATTGCAAACAGTGAGCTTGCATCCTCTCTCATGCCTTGAAGTGAAGGGAAACTTATTTATGATTCCTGGGAAATGAAGTAAGGGCCATATATTTGTTGTTCATTCATTTTTTCATTATGTTGTCAGAGTATTTATTATTGAGAACTTACTATGTGCCAGATGCTGGGTTTCTCAGGAAACTCACACCCCAGTGGTTTATAGGAAGATAACAGCTAGAAGGAAACTTTGATTATGTAGTTTAACCTCATGACTTGACAGATGAAGAAACTCTGGTAAGTCAGTGTCAGGACTAGGCTTCCAGGTCCTTGACCCTCATTCCAGTGCCCTACTTGCCACAGAACACTGACACTTGAAGTAGTCATTTAGGCATTCTTTGCATTGTTCACTGTGCAAAGGTGGGGAAAACAGTGAGAAACCAGATAATCAAGCCTTGGAAGATGACCGATGGTGTCACTTAATGATCTCCTCTCTAGGGCTTTAGGGTCACTTTCTGCTGCTCTTGGAATAGCATGCATTGCTTATGAATTCCTTGGTATTAAGTGAGGAGTGGGGAAGTATTAGGATCATGGTCTGTCACATCTGAGGTCTTCACCCATTATAACTGATGGCTGAGAAAACAAGGTACTTCCAATGCAGATCTAAATTTAAATCCTCACTCTAGCATTTTCTAGCTGTTTTTAATTACCCCTCTCCTCAAACCTCAGAAGAGGTACCTGTAAATGAGGTATGCTAATATTTCTTACTAAGTATTGGTGTGAGTGTTGGGGAAGGTCATTGAAAAGACGTGACTGCCGGTTGATCGCTGGGCTGGACCTTGGCAATTGAATGTTCCTTACCCCCTCTCTTGTCCTTGGAATGTGGGTTCCACTTCCTTTTCCCATTCCAGAAGCTGCCCCAAAGGCATAGCCTTGAGATAGTGATGTGGTGTTGGAAACATCGACACGATATACATGATGGGACTCTGTTGACACATCTATATAAACTTTTATTTTATTTATTTATTTATTTTTAGATTTTTTTTTTAAGATTTTATTTATTTATTTGACAGAGACAGTGAGAGCAGGAACACAAGCAGGGGGAGTGGGAGAGGGAGAAGCAAGCTTCCCACTGAGCAGGGAGCCCGATGTGGGACTTGATCCCAGGACTCTGGGATCATAACCTGAGCCGAAGGCAGATGCTTAACGACTGAGCCACCCAGGCGCCCTCTATATAAACTTTTAAAATTTGGTGGGTGAATGTGGGGATCCACTCATCTTGCTTCTGCCCCAAACTAGCTTCTCATGTAAGATCCCTTTGCTTGTTAGAACTCTCACCCAGCAACCTGGAGTGTCCTGCCTCTTCCTTTGGTCTCTCCAGGCCCTCTGTATATGGGAGCTGGTTTCACCCAGGAATTTCTGAGAGGGTTGCAACCAACAGTGATGTACTGAGGGTAAGGTGCCAAGCACATTGCCTAAAGGGTGGTAAGCTCAAGAATGGTAGTTAACATTATCATTTGTCTCTGCAAACAGAGATGTGCTAAATATATGTAGTAATATATTATGACTGTACTCGTTAGGATTCAACATAGCCCCTACCCACAGGGAGCTCCCATTCCAGCAGACAAGGCAGACACATGCATAGACAACTTGCTGGCAGTGCTGATTATGATAAGCATTTTCAGGAAAACATCTAGTGTCTTGGAATGGAGGAGGAAGGGAGACAAATTTAAATTTCTCCCTGTTCCTCATCATGGTGTATTTCCTATTGAAGATGGAACTGAATAAGTGTTTTCAATGAAAAAACAAAGTGATTTAGTGGGTTGGATGTGAGAATTTAGGTAAATTGAACAGTTGGGAAGAGGTTCAATGAAAATGGAGCCTGTTTTTCTATGCTGAAATTGTTAATATGATAATGTCTGCTCTCCTGTGTGAAAGGAGCCAGAGAAAATAATACCTTTTAATTGAAATTTAGATTTGTTCAAAGAGAAAAAAAGAGAGTCAGTTTATGTGTGAGATGTGACCTCCATAGCCGGAAACAGGCACGTGGAGATGTGATTCATCTAGAGGTGCAATGTTTTATGATGCTGCTGTTTCTGATAAAAAGAGCAGGGAATAAACAGTATAAAATGTTGATGTTATAAAACATTCCATGTGAACTAACATCAATAGAGATGAATAGGACTTTCACGTAATTAATGCCAACCTGCCTCTGTGCTGTCGTTTATTGTAGAACAGACAAAAGCAATTCAATCAGCTTTTCCAGAGCAAACCCACACGATCTTAATTAATGGGTTAATGATTTTAGGAACAATAACAAAAAGATAATGTAGTATAGGCCTTCAAAAGTGGCTTGGAAGCTGGATTACAAATTTAAGAAAGATATTTTTATGTAACTGGGTCAGGAGGTAGAAACCAGAGATGTGTCCTTCCCTTTCACTTGCTTTTTTACCTGAATACTCCTGACACTCTCTGTGCTTCGTTTAAGAAAAGAAGTCAGAGGCCTGGGTTTAAGTCTTGAATCTCGGTCACTAGATGTAGGAGATTTTATTTCATCATCTATTTCACAGTTTACCCATCATAAAATGAGGGAATTTGGTGAGATGGCGATTAGGGTTTCCGAATAGCATTGTCAGATTAGCACAACACAAAAGCAAAAACAAAACAAAGTGAACACTCAGTTACATTTAAATTCAAATTAAAACCCAGTTAAATTTAAATTCTTATGTAACTGGGCATCCTCTATCTGGCAACACTATCTGTGAGGTCTCAATCTTACCCCTTCCTTATGTACGTTTTGAATAGTCACTGGACTCAGGAATCAACATATCAGGGTTTTTTTTTTTTTTAATATATATATTCCTAATATATCTGGGTTGGATAATCTGGCTTGGAGTTAAAGCTAAATTCAGTCTCTCCTTCTTCCAACTACTATTCCCAATTAAATTTACTAAAAATTATTTACCAGAAATCCCTTTGCAGAGGAAGAAGTCAAGAGAGGAGCTGGAAATGTTACTGCAATCCTGCCTTTACCCCACCCCACTCTACTCCACCCCCAGGAGAGGGCTGGACCACTTCTAGAAGCATGTAGAAGGCTTAATGGCAGATCACCATCTATGACCATCTCTCTTGGGATGAGGTGGATTTCATTTTGCTGCTGCTCATATAAACTTTACAGTAAAGTGTAAGAAGATTTAATTCATTCATTTAATCTTGATTGAAGGCTTCATAAAAGCCATTTAAAAAAACAGGTAGCATGCACAGAGCTTACTATTTGCTAGAAACTATATAAGTACTTTGTTTATTTATTTATTTTTAAATTTTTAAAATTTAAATCCAATTAGCCAACATACAGTACATCATTAGTTTCAGATGTAGAGTTCAATAATTCATCAGTTGCATATAACACCCAGTGCTCATCACATCATGTGCCCTCCTTAATACCAATCACCTAATTACCCCATCCTCCCACCCACCTCCCCTCTAGCAACCCTCAGTTTGTTTCTTACAGTTAAGAGTCTCTCCAATTTCTTCCCATTCAGTTTTCCTTCCCTTCCGCTATGATCCTCTGCACTGTTTCTAATATTTCACATAAGAGTCTCATTTAATCCACTCCTCAGGCCTATGAATTAGTTTCTATTATCGCCATTTCATTTTACAGATGAGGAAACTAAGGCACAGAAATGTTGAGTAATATAAGATCAAACAACTTGTAAAAAACAAAGTCAGCCCCTGAAGCCCAGACTATGTGGCTCCAGGGTCTGAGCCTTTAACCATAATATTAGAGGGATCTTGTCATCAACGCCAGCACAGCACCACCAACTGCTGAATAAAATAATCAATAAAAAGTAAAAAGGGACACTGAAAATCCTGTCAAGTTGAAAAGAGAAGTCTTATCTGCCTTACAGAATATATGACACACATATACTGGGTATATGCATGGTTGATATTATATATGTTTATACATTTATATCAAGCCCATTTTATATATAGACATGGATATATCTGGAAATAAGACATGCAAGACTGAGTGGCAGATGAACATTTTCTCTAGTGTCTTTCTTGCCATATTCCTTATGTGGTTGGCTTTCCCCTTTTTGCTGTGCTGTCACATAAAGATCAATTCAGTGCTTCTTTCAGCAAACTTTTATTGAGTGAATACTGTGTTCTAGAGACTGTTTTAGGCCCTTGAAATATAAATATGTACAAGACGGAGTTCTTTAATAATACCAGTGATGATTGGCTCTGTGGAGGGGTGATTGAGACCAAGAGAGGAAATTTCAGGCAGTCCTTGTTTAAGAAGTGGGGTGGCAGAGAGTGTATATGACATATTAAAAAGAGTTTCCCAAACAAAGAACTTCTTTGGAAGCACCCTTGAAAGCAGTGCCTCAACAAGAAAAGAAGCAATAAAAATAATAAAAGTAAGCACTAATAAGAAGAAACAAATAGAGTTTGTGAAATAAAGTAATACTAGAATTTAGGTCTAGCTATGTGTAAAATTGACCAAAGTAACAGTCATTTAAATCAGATGTTATAGGTAGAATAATGACCCTTCCAAAGATGTTCCCAGCCTAATCTTAGAACTCATGAATATGTTAACTTACATAGTAAAAGAGACTTTGCAGATGTGATTAAGTTACAGATGTTAAGATAAGGAGATGACCGTGGGTTATCTGCATGCAATGTAAGGATCCTTATAAGAAGGAGACGTGATGGGTGAAGGAGTGATTGGGGTGATGCAAGGAAAGGGCCATGCCCCAAGGAAGGCAGGTGCTTTCCAGATGCTGGAAAAGGCAGGGAAACAGATCTATCCCTAGGGCCTCCAGAAGGAATACGGCACTGTCTGAACCTTGAATTTAGGACTTCTGACCTCCAAAACTGAATCGTAATAGATTTATTGGAGCCACTAAGGTTGTGTACATTAGTTACAGGAGCCATAGAAAACAATATACGAGGGATGAGTTATCTCTCTCAGGTAGGAATTAAGTGGTAGGTGGCCCAGGATTGGTGGGAGAGTTTTGTTGCCCCAAGTTGCCAAAAAATCCTGGCTGTTTATATCTTGTTAATCTTCCTTCTTAAGGGTCTTTCTTTCATTGATGGTCAAAATGTCTCACAATTACATATATATTTCAAATAGGTGGTTGAAGGAAGAGGAAAAGAAAGGTCATGTCCTTACTTTTTAAGTATGTGTTCCAGAAATTGCACACATATTTTCTCACATACCTTTGCTCAGAACTTTATTACATGGTCATATGGCAAAGGAGTCTGAGAAATGTGGTCTTGATTTTGGGTGATTGTGTGCTGAACTAAAAGCCAGAGGCTCTATCACTCTAGAAAAAAGGGATAATGGATATTGGAGACAACTAAGCAAGTAACTTAGTAAAGTCATTACCCCTCTTAATAAAACAAAAAAGGTATAGAATACTCTATGCTCTATATTACCAATGATACCAACAAGATGTGGGGAGGTGCAGAAGGAGATAAAAGGTACATGAGAACATGTTAAAGCTCCTGTCCAGTTAAGGGAAAATACACAGATATTGATTTATTTTTATATGCTTGTGTTTTAAATATAGTTATATACCTTGATACTTTAAGAATAGCCCCAGGATATTAAAAATAGAATGCATAATTTTTAAGCAACCAGAAAAATTGATCTACGCAATTAAAGGTATATTGGGAGGAAAATAATTGGACAAATTTTGTAAACAGAAAACAAAAAACTTTGGAAGTAGTAAGTTCTAACAAGGTAGTAATTATAATAAATGTAAATTGATTATAGTCATCAACCCCAAACAGACTTTTTCAGATGGGATTAAAAACAAGACCCACCTTTATGTGATCAATACAAGCCACCCTTTTTTTTCCAGAGTACACAGAGAGATTAAAAATAAAGGCATAAAAAAGATACTAGACGTGATCTGATAGTAAGTCAGTATAGCAATTTCAAAGTTGAACAAATTAGAAGTGGAGAACAATTATGATCAGGAGAAAAGACAGGTGTAATAAACTGATAGCATGAACAACAGATCAAGAATATATAACAATCATAAACATATCTGCTTCCAACATACCAACGTATATTCAAAATGTATAAAGTGCCAACTGACAAAACTATGATGGAATAAAGGTAAATTAATATCTGGAGCTGGGGTCCTTGAAAACTGTTCATTCAAACAGATAAAAGGAAGCAGAGACATAAAAAAATGTGAACAGTAGCATTTAGATGAAAATTTGGTGTTTAAAGTATATCTGTAGGAATAAAAGTTAAAGAAGATTTCCACTAAAGAAGAAAAACATCAATAGCACAACATTATTCAAAACAAATGAGGAAGAAGGAAATCATAAAGAGGAGATAAAATTAATGAAATAAAGAACAATAACGATATGTAGTTGAGTATAAACAAAAAAATTTGGGTTCTTCAGAAAGATGAATAAGATATATAGGTAACTAATAATACTGATAAAACTGATAAATGAAAAAGAAGATGAATATTCACAAAATACAGATGAAAAATAAAATCTATTACTATAGATGTAACAAATGATATATAATTATAATCATAGGTGTGATTTATAATTATATAATTATAGGTATAATGGAGATTACAAAAACAACAAATACTATTAAAGGCCTACTAACTGATAAACCTAGGTGGAATAGATAAAAATAATTTTTTAAACCAGAATCAGCAGAAGAAATAGGAAATTTAAAATAAAAAAAAATCAATTTTAAAAAACATAATAGAAACGGAAATGATTATTGAAAAGTCCTCATTCCAACTTCTACCCTTTACCAAAATCTCAGGCCCAAATAATTTCTCAGTGATTTCTTAAAAAAATTAAGAAACAAGTAATCTTCTTTTATAGATTGTCCTAGACAGTGAAAGAATAAAAGAAGCTGTGTTGCCTAAATCAATAAATCATTTACTGAGTCTAGTTTAACATTGATTTTTTTTAGTATATAAAAATGTTATCTGTAAAGAAAATTATAGGCCAATTTTATTTATAAACATAGATGTGAAAATCCTACTTATTAGATCACAAATTACATTACTTTTTTTTTTTTAAGATTTATTCATTTGAGAGAGAGAGAGAAAGAGCATGTGCAAGCAGGGGGACGGGCAGAGGGAGAGCGAGAGAATCCTCAATCCTCAGAGAATCCTCTGCTGAGTGCAGAGCCCACCCCAGGGCTCAATCCCAGGACCCTGAGATCATGACCTGAGCTGAAATCAAGAGTCAGATGCTTAACTGACTGAGCCACCAAGGCAACCCAACAAATTACAACATTACTTTTTAAAAAACAGTATGTTGACTTATAAGGAAATTAATCATATGCTTAATTCAGTAGAGATAGAAAATTATTGAATAAAATTCAGTTCCTACTTATAATAGAATTTTTAAAAAGATTTTATTTATTTATTTGAGAGAGAGAAAGAGAGGGCCTGAGAGAGAGAACACAAGCAGTGGAGCGAGAGGGAGAAGCAGACTTCCCTGCTGAGCAGGGAGCCCAACGTGGGGCTGGATCCTAGCACCCTGAGACCATGATCTGAGCTAAGGGCAGATGCTTAACGGACTGAGCCACCCAGGCACCCCTTATAATACAATTTTTTACAAAGTCTGACATAGAAGAGAATCTGATTAACTAGTTAAAGGCTATATATGAAAAATTTCTGGCAATAATAAGAAACTTCCTTTTCTTATTTAAGGAAGAAACTTTAGGTATGTTTCATATAAGACAAGAAAGTTTGTGTCACCACCACTGGTTGACTTTAATGCTAGAGAATATAACCAATTTTATAAAACAAGAAACACAATGAAGAATTAATATTGGGAGGGAAAAAAGTTTCAGAAGACATATCCATTTATGGAAACTAACATAATCTTTTACACTGTTTGATGTAGAACCCTAGTTTTGGATAAAAGATGATCTTATAACAACTAACAGTATTCTCACCAGGAATAATAAAATATATTTGTCATTTCAGAGTATACCAATAAAACTTTAAAATAAAAATACATTAACCTAATAAAAATCATACAAGATGATTTTGGAGAAATTAATGTCTGTACTAACAGGCATATAAGAAGATCTGAATAAATGTAGAGATAAACCATGTTCATGGATAAGATAACATTTTAAAGATGTCAAATTTCCCCCAATTAAATAAATAATGCATGGAATTCTAATCAGAACTTCTGCAGAGAAACTTGAAATAGTGGGTCTAAAATATATTTTGAAAAACAAAAGTCCATAAGTAAATGACAATTTTGGAATAGGAGAGCAAAAGGGACTATTTGCTATAACCTATTTTACCACATAATAATAAAAGAAAACAATGTGGCCTATAACAAACAAATAGAATAATGCAACAGATTAAAGGGCCATAGATAGTACCATATAAAATATGGCATAAAATTAAGGTGACTATTTGAATTTGTGTGGGAAAACCTTAACTTTACGCCTTCTGGTCTAGCAAAATTTTAATAATAAGACCTTTTACTCTCAAATTTCTTCTGGTTTGGATTATAAATTATATGATGTCCTTATATGTAATAGATTGTCATAATGAATCAGTGGAGGAAAGACAGATTTTTTTTAAACATATAGTATGGTTTAAGTAGCTTAGCAAATGGAAAAAAATGGAAATTGATAAAATTTTGAATGTATTAAACACCTAAGTATACATATAGATTATAAACTATTAAGAAATTGTTGAAAAACACCTTGGTGATTTTGGGGTGGGAAATGGTTTCTTGAGCAATCCCCAAAAAAGTCCAAACTAAATTGGGAAAATGGATTTAGCTACATAAAAATTAAGGATTTCTGCTCAATAAAGGACATTATAGATAAAGATAACAGATGGGAGACAGACTGGGAGAAGATAATTACAACACTTAAAACTGACAAGGGATTAATATCTAGAATAATTAGGCAATTCCTGCAAGTCAACAAGAAAAAAAAAAGAGGAATTAACAAAGAATATGAATAGGCGATTCACAGAAGGGGAAACCCAAATTACCTACATGCTCATGAAGAGATCCCCAACATCACAAGCAGTCGGAGGGATATAAATTATAACCACAATGAGGCTCATCTTACACCCATCAAATGGATAAAAATTAGAAAGTCAGATGGTAACATTGTTGGCACAGATGTGGTGAAGGGAGAATCCTCATGCACTGCTGGGGGGAGTGTAAACTGGTGAGCCATTCTGGACTGCAATCTGTGTATCCCACAACCCAGAAATTCCTCTGGTGGATCTGTAGTCTAGAGAAACACAGGGTCATAAGTGACATATACAAGGACAGTCAGAGCATAAGAGTTTGGGTAGGGAGATGTTGCTCTATGAAAACATTCAGAGAGAAGCAGACCATCATAAAGCTAGAGCTGGCTTTCTGGGTCTGCAAGCTTGTATTCCCTGCTGAATCTTCATTAAGTAGGAAGCAGTGATTGCCCCATTCCACCTCAGTCCTAGGGCATTGTTAAGGCTCAGATATTGGCCCTTCCCTGTAATTTTTCAGTGCCCTATTAAGAAAAGTGTCTAGGAAGTTAAATACATCCAAAGTGTTAGGAATTCATTAGAACATTTAAAAAAGTGGATGTTATCACAGGGTAAGGGCAATTCTTAACCCATGGGGGAAATGATAGAATATAGGTTTCAGGGACAGCAAAATAAAAGAGAAATCCATGACATCATTGAGTGCAGACATTTGGAGGCTCCATACAAGTTGGAGACCCCTTCTGCTCTTTCTCTTTGCACAGTGAAAGAAAAACAACTTCATACATGATTATGGCTATGAAAACATGTAGCAAGAGCCAATAGTCTTTCCAGTTTTAGTGGAACTCTAGTTTTGAACACCAGGTTATTATGAGAGAATGTTCACTTGCCTTCCTGTCATTTCCGGAAAGCCAGGAAAATAGGTGAATTTTGTCCTCATCCAGATAGCACCTCAGAAAGATCATTTTCAGGTAGCTTCCTTTCTGGCTTTTAAAATTTTTCCAAGAACCACAGAACATTAGAGCTGGAAGTTTCCAAGAAGTCAACTGACACAACTCTAGCCCACTATGGAATTCTCTCTACAAAAATCCATTCCCTAATAAGTTTAACCTCAAAAATCTGCTGGAACCAGGCCATCGATCCATTACTTTAGGACACATCTTTCCATCCTCAGGAAAGCTGTGTAAGCCCCTCCTGAAAGAGGCTGTGGCAGAAAAGCTGCCTCCTTGCTACTTAGGGGTCAGGTTATAACTCTTGGATCTCACCTCCTTCATGAAGCGAGAGATCATATTCCTTATCAATCTTGTCTTCTCTAGGAGGTCCTCACTGTGGTGGATGAAGGAAATGAATTTTAATGAAGATGAATTAATTTTAATGAAAATTAAATAGACTTTAACCTTCCTCTAGACATTTAAGAAAACAGTAAAATATTGGATCTCTACGCCTCTTTAACTATCCCCCCAATTATTTTCAGGTATCCCAAGAGGTGTACCTATAGACACGCAAATACACCTGCTCAACCTTGGTTGCCAAAGTGCCTGTTTCCCTGGTGGTTTCATTACTGCTCTGCTGCTGGTATGCCTCAGGAATGGTGCCAAGGGAGTTAAACCAAGGGTTTTCTTGAGGATCTCTCTTGGTCTCTTAATCCCACCTCAGGACATTGCTTTGTTTCCTGCTGTGGCTAAGGCCCTTGACACCTACCAAGGGAATCAAAAGGCCATTCTGTCTACCATTAAGAGCACTGTGTGCCCGTGGCCACCACTGATACACGTGTTCCTGTTGCTGATGTCTGCATGATGGGGACATCATCACAGATTTGCCATGTCTCCCACCTTTATGCCATTGTCTCTTCCACTGGTCCCACAGTGGTGTGACCACTTACTCCAAAGCCTCATGGACACAATGGGTGAAAACACCCCATTCAGGTCTTATTTGCAGGTCTTCTTTCCCCAGGATTTGAGCACAGATCGATAGGGACTGAGCTGGGTGATGAGTCTAAGGAAGGCATTGATGGTCCTCAATACCATTCCTCCTCTCCAGCTCAGAGGCAGTTGCAGCCATCTCTGTCTGGGCTTTGGCCATTATTCCTTAGACTAAGGAATTTCTTAGTCTTGGCTATTATTCCTTAGACTAGGGAACTCCTCTATATTTCCCAGGACACTCCTCTATAGACTTCCCCAGACTTGTTGCAAATTTAGGTTGGCAGCAGCCGCAGCTAGAGCTGGGACCCCTTTGCTCGGGGAATGTTGGAAGTACAGACCAACACAGCCTTTTAGGATAGCACTGGGCCCCTCTACTTCCTCTTTCTCCCTTTCTCCCTTCTCTGCTCCCCTCTCTCTTTGTTAAAGAGAAGCCCACCTATCCCTAGAAATCAGTTCATTTTATAAGCTGGATTCTCACTTAGCATGGTCCTTACCATTCCTAACCTTACTGCAGGGTCCAAGATGATGAACTAAAAGCTGCCCCTGTTATCCAGGAAAAATACAGCACTGTGGCTATGGATTTGAACTTTGAAATCAGAGTCTCAGGTTCAATTCCTAATTTGGTCCCTTTCTGGCTGTGTGGTTTGGGCCTACTGTTTATTTTATTTTATTTTATTTTTTAAAGATTTTATTTATTTATTTGAGAGAGAGAGAGAGAAACAGCATGAGAGGGGATAGTGTCAGAGGGAGAAGCAGGCTCCCCGCCGAGCCGGGAGCCCGATGTGGGACTCGATCCCAGGACTCCGGGATCATGACCTGAGCCGAAGGCAGTCGCTTAACCAACTGAGCCACCCAGGCGCCCAGGCCTACTGTTTAACCATCATCTGTCTCAGTTCGGCTTTATCTGTAAAAGGAGAAAGCGATTATTACCCACTTCACAGGACTATTGTGAGGATTAGCTAAGATATATGTCATGTGGCATCCAATATCTGGGGGCTACTACTGTTATTAATTAGGAAGAAAAACCCAAACCACACACAGGGCATGGGTGAGGTGCTCAAGGCTTCAACTGCCACATTCAAGTGGGGAGATGCAAGCTTCCTAGTCTGAGTCATTCACTCAGATGCTGGCAATTTTCTGCCCTATTACCTGGTGATGAGGCCCTCTGGTGGCAGAGGATGGTGTAGTATCTTTTGGACAACCTGAATTCACTCTCCCATAGCCTTTCAAGTGGGGAAAGGACCCAGCAGATTCTGCAACTGCCCTTCACAAAGCCCTTGGATTCACACACTGAACCATTTGTCCCTGTTGCTACAGGTCTATTTTCTCAGGATGTTGAATGTTAGATATAAAACTGGATGCAAATCTCAAGCCTAATGATTTGGATCCTGATATAAAAATCAACTCCCCTCCCCCAAGCCTGGGGATCCTTCTGGGTCATTAATACCAACCTTAGAGATCTGTTTCTGAACCAGTGGGGTGCTCCATAAAGTGAACTGCATTACCTGCCAGACATCAGGGCTGGTTAAGTCCTTAAGAATCCCTAAGCATTACAAAGCTAAAATCTCTCATCTTTCAGAATTGAGGAAAACAAAACAAAACAAAACAAAACAAAAACAACCCTCAGGTCATGAAATAAGTATCAGAAGGTCAAAGGAAGATGAGCCTTTCCCCATAATGACAACTTTAATGTATTTTTTGAACCACCAAGGATAAATTTCTTTGCCAATTCCCCGCTTTTTGGTAGCATTTATTTTTCTAATATCTTAGCATATGTTTTATCCCCCTTTGAGTCCATCCATGTCTGTGAGACATGTAGGAAGTTCTAAGTCAGAGGTAAATAAAAATCTTGGTAATATTTTCCATCTGTAAGGTGTTTCGTAATTTATAGATTGCTTCGATAGCCGTTGTCTCAGAAATCTCACACCGACTCTGGTTTATTGTAGATTTTCAATAAAGGAAAATAAAGTTTGAACGAGGAGCGAGGAGGACGGTGTTATCTTATGTCTGGGCAGAAGGAAGTAGAGTCCCAGGGACCTTATGTAAATCACTGGGTCAATAGGTAGTAGAGTTGGCCCTTGTGTTCAGAACTGCTGACAGCTTCTTTATATTATATCTCAGCTACGTGGGGCACACTGAAGATCCCTGGTGAAGAGGAACTCAGTCTTGCTTGAAGAAAAGTATGCAACAAAACAGAAAATAAAAAACTTCTTTAGGCATTTAGATAAAGCATCATATCACAATGCACAATCGGCTAAGGCTGGGAGGAACCTCATTTTATAGAGGAAGGAAACTGATGTCCAGGGAGAGGGAGAGTTACTTGCATGAGATGGGCGGGAGCTCACTGGCAGGACTGGTGCTGGATCTCTGGTCTCAGCCCAAAGACCTACACCATGGGGGCAGCTTAGACAAGCTAGAGTGGACCTGCTTCCCACCTCCACTTGTGGCTGGAAACACTGAGCATACTGTTCACCCATTGTTTATTCTGCAAATATTTTGTAAAGCAAAAGAGAATGCTGCTGTGGTACATACTAACTGTAAGGTCTTTCTACTTTCACCTGGCTTCTAAGGTCAAAATTAAATGGGTCCCACTCAGAAAACAGAGGAAAGAACATATAGAGACTAAATCCAAACTAAGAGAAATGGTAATTCTGAAGCACAAAATACCCAGTGATGTCTGAGTTTTTATGAAAATAAGATTCTGTTTCTGAGGGGAAAACTTAGAGAGGGTATGGATTAAAAAGGGCACAAAAGGGGTGCTACAAAGACCCGAGACTAAGAATTAAGGGTGTCAGGTTGTAAGAGGCTCTCAACAGATCCACTGGCTTTCTTTGGGACCTGGTGCAAGAAATTTCTTTCTGAGCCTCAGTTTTTCCATCTGCTGAAATGACAAGGTTGGACGATGTATCACACAGGGCCTTTATGGGATTTGACCTTCTGTGACATTAAGTGCTCTCTTTATTTTTCATATTTTCACCCCAGATGAAAGAACAATTTGTTGATTTACTAAGAAGCAGACCGTCACCAAAGTCAATCCTCTGCTTCGCCTATTGAAATTTTTTGGGCGACAACTGATTCTGGGGACTGGCTTGTGTATGTTGAAAGCATGCCATTCACCACCTCAATTTCGGAATTGGAATGGCACTGGAATTCTATGACGCCCACTCTTTTGAATTGGAGAAGGGCATGGTGACATTGGCATTTCTGCTTGGGGCTAGCGGTTGAATCACCCTTTAAAACTAGTAGTTGGGTTGCGATCCAAAGATGGCTACTGACTGGAGCCAAAAGTTTCCACAAGGATGTCATTAAGAGAAGTGACTTTCATTACCAGAGGAGAAAGTCAGCTCTCTAGAAGTAAGGAGGTCTGTGAATGACGAGTGCCATCTATAGCATTTGAGCTATACCCACTAGTCAGGACTTACACAAGGAACTTAATTTTTTTCATGTCTCCTTTTTCTGATGATGCAATGTCAAGGTTTTACTGGTGTCTATGTCTCCTATAAATAATAGGCACAAGGCAGATGCTAGGAAATGTTCGATAAATAAATGAATCTTGGTGTCCAAAATCAAAGAGTTAATAGGAAAGAAAGAGAGAATGTGTGTACATTAAATAGTAAATATAAGGTAGCCCGTGACCTGTGCTATAAGAAAGAGATAAGTCAAGTATCATAGGGGCTTCAGAGCTAGAGAGATTACGTGGCTGGGACATCATGAAAAAGAAGGAGTTTGAGCTGCACCTTAAAGGACAGGTCTGTTTTTCATATGTAAGGAAGGTAAAGAGTAGCAAGAGGATAGCCTGGTTAAGAAAGTATAAGCAAAGGCAGGAAGGATCTATTGTGTGTAGAAAAGAGCTGTGGTCTAGGGTACCTGAAGTGGAGAAGATGGTTAGAAAGGTCAGTTGGTCTTACTGGGAAGAAACTAGGATGCCAGAATCTTTGGATTTCTGTAGAAAATGGACAGCCCCTGGATATTTTTTGAGAAGGGGCATGATATGATCAGAACAGAGGATTCGAATTAATTCATTTAGACCTATAATAACAGTACTCCATGAAAGGACTATAGTATTAGATTTTATGTCAAAGTGTGATTTGCTCTTTGCAAGTGTAATGCTCATCCTGGGTGAAGAAAATGAACTCTTTCAGGTGATCAGAGTGTTCATCAATATTCCTGGAAAATGACCAAATAAAACTCTGCTACCCTGGATGATCTAATTTATCTAGCATAAGCAGAAATATACCCTTAGAGAGTTTATTTAACCATGCCCTTCATTGGCTAAGGTTTATTTTTAATCAATGCTCATATATATATATATATATATATATATATATTTAAAGCACTACACTAAAGATAAACATCCTGTATGGCAAACATGGTATTTTAGCTCTAAGAGCACTAAAGGACTTCCCAAACAAATATGATTTTATTTTCAGCATTAATACTATCTAACTGCCAACAGCATAGCATTCGAGCACAAGGATTACAGTAAATTCATCTATGGCCAGGTCTACTTTTCCATTTCATCTATAGGAGTGGATGACTTATGTAATTGCTATTCATCACAAGAGGGAAAGAAGGACTATAAGGCTCAAAAATGTTCTTACAAATAATCAGGATTTATACATTTTATGGTATAAGTGGAAAAGAGGACAGATATTGAAATTAGATATCTGGATTCAGTTTGATTCTGTTAGTTATTAGTAGTGATACTGGAACAGATTATTAGATCTCTAAACCTCAGTTCTTAATCTATCAAATGGGAAAATATCTGTATGGTACCTGGAGTAGAAGCTGGCATGGAGTAACTATCTGCTAAACTGTAGTTGTTGTTTTTTTTTTTTTTTTAAAGATTTATTTATTTGACAGAGAGAGAGAGCGAGAGAAGGAACACAAGCAGGGGGAGTGGGAGAGGGAGAAGCAGGCTTCCCGCAGCTCAGGGAGCCCGACATGGGGCTCGATCCCAGGACCCTGGGATCATGACCTGAGCCGAAGGCAGACGCTTAACGGCTGAGCCACCCAGGCGCCCCTAAACTGTAGTTTTTTAATCCTTATCACTAATACATCCTCACCCTAGATTGCCTGTCCACACAGTAAAATGTTACTTGTAGGAGAACTGAAACGATGTTGTATTCCTGAGTAGACATGGATCACAGCTACAAGGACTGCACTGGAGGGGAGGAGCCCCGGGACTGAATGGGTTGGAGGCTGAGGAAACTTGCCTCCTGCAGGCACTTGGCATTTGGGCAGACTGTGGTCTGCATTCAAGGGTCCAATATCCACACTAAGCTCAGGCAGGGGCTGGAGCCAGAAAAAGAAGGCTAAGTAGGAAGGTGGAGAAGAGTAAAGGAAAATCCAGTGGCAGGAGGGTACTGCCCAAGGTCAGGGGGAGAGGCGGGATCCAGAGAGTGTAGGGCCTTGGCAAGGGGGACACCTCCTGTAAATGGAACTGGCCAGAGCTCTGCAGACTTCTGAGGCCTCTCAAAGATGCAGGGTGTGGGGACCAGTGATTTGAGGAAACCAAGGCAAAAGCTCAGTTGAGTTGTAGTTGGGGATCAATGGTTCATCTTGGGCATACTGAATTTCTAGATCAATGACAGCAAGATTTAATTTCAGGGTCTACTAGTCAGTAGACAGGGATTGTTGGTAAGCTCTCTGCTCCTCCTGGGCCCTGAAATATGCACAGCCTGGGACGACTTAGAGAGCACAGTGCAGTCCAGTAAAGCTGATGATCAGGTCTGCATCTCAGGACTGTTGCAAAGATCCAGCAAGTGGATATATGAGGCAGAGCTAACCAATTCTCTGGGAAGTATCTAGGAAAATTTTCCTGGCCTGAGTTGTAGGGAATGGTTATGCAGGGAATTCTTTAAGTCAAAAGCCCAGCAGAGAAAAACAGGGAAAAGGGAATGATTCATTTGACAAATCAGGGAAATTGAAAGATTGTGTAACAGAAACTTCCCAACAGCGTTTTTAATTCTTCTCTAAAAGATTTACCAGTTTCTTTTTTTAAAGTTCTAAGATTAAAGATATTTTCCATTATGCTTTTCCTGTAGTGGAAGCCGCCCAGGGAAGGCAATTTTTGTTTTATGGCTATTAGTCAACTCTTTCAATTGCCTCCTTACCATCCAGAAAAACTGATATAAAAACCCATGCTTCTTCATTGAGCCCAGAGGGGAAACAGAGAAGTATTGGAATGATTAAGACTCCCATTTAAGGCAGAGAAAGGTCTTGAAATCCTGGTAGCTTATTTTTTTTTTCCTGAAAATACAGATATGGCTCTTTCTGTCAAAGCCAAGTAGGTGGAGGATGCTATAAGAATCGATATCAAAGTAAGGGATTTAGCATGTGTATTACTGAGACTTGTGTATGTGTGTGTATAATATGGTCTTCCAAAAATATCTATTTGCCCTAACCAAACCATTTTTTTTTTCAAATGAAATTTTACCTGGTATTTAGTTATATAGTCCCTCTGGACCAAATTCAAAGTTTTGTTTGTGAACACTAAGGCCAGAAATAGGAGGTCCCGTCCCCACATTACCAATGTGCTATGAGATGGCTTCTCCTCATCCCCAGTCTGAAGGCCTCCCCACCACAGAGTGCTGCCTTCCTCCTAGTGTCCTCTCACATCCCATCTTCTTTGTTCTGAAAAGTTTGTTGTGTTCCCCACTTAGGTTGGGGTTTCCAAAGCAGACCCTGAGGGAAGAATTCATGTGAAAGCCAGTTTTTAAAAATCGTTCCCAAGAGTAACTCATAAGGCAGTAGGGGAGTAGGACCTGGAAGGAAGGAGAGGAGGCCAAGCCAGGGTGCTTCATGCCTGCTTCCATCACTGTAAAACCAGAGTTATTCCTGCTGTTCTCTCTCTCCCTCATTTGGATGTGACTCCTTCTCAGCAGAGAGCTGGGTCCAATAAATAGACCTCAGTAGATGTTAAGTACATGAATGAATAGAGCGTCAAGGCTCCTTTCAGTTGAAGTAATCTCTTTCCCCTATGAGCTCTCTGTGATTACATCATTTTCCTTTGAATCATAATTATTTATATGCATGTGCTAAATCCTTTGCTCATTTATAAGCTCCTTGAGGTTAAGGATCATGTTGGACTCTCCATGAGAGAGCCTAGTCTGGGTGTTTGAACATGGTAGGGACCCAGGCAATGCCAGCTGGGATGGTTGAAACATTCTTGGATAGATGAACAGCTTGAATGCAGAGTCCCAGTCCAGGGTGGGATTTTTAGTTTTTATTCTTTTTTTTTTTTAAAGATTTTATTTATTTGACAGAGAGAGACACAGTGAGAGAGGGAACACAAGCAGGGGGAGTGGGAGAGGGAGAAGCAGGCCACCCGTGGAGCAGGGAGCCCGATGTGGGACTCGATCCCAGGACCCTGGGATCATGACCTGAGCCGAAGGCAGACACTTAATGACTGAGCCACCCAGGCGCCCCTTTAGTTTTTATTCTTGTTCACACCTACTCCTTTGGGGTACATGGTCTTGGGCTACTAATCAAAATGATTGCAGAACCTTTGCAAAGCTTCAATGCCATGTAAATTTTGAAGATACTCAATCCCCAGTGCCTGAGATATTTTACCCTTACTCATGCTTTACTCTTCCAATGGCATCTCGAGGTTTGTTCCCATCCCCAAGGGGAATAATGTCTGAAGTGTAAGAATTAATCACTCTTGCTTCCTTCTTGAAGCATTGCTAAATTAATGGCTTGACATCACATCTATCATCCTTCCTCTAAGCTCTCTAGGCCCATTAGGATGGGGAGTGTCTGAGAACATGGTAGAGGCTAAGTAAAAAAATATTTCGTGGGAATCAGTAAGTGATTCCAAAAATGTTTAATATGCAGCAGCATTTGAGGCCCTGGGCTTATTACTATTTGTGTTGCCGGCCCATGATGTATGTACACTTCGGCATATGTGCAAGTCCTTGCTTATGCACTGGTACCCTATCTCTCCACGTCTAAATCGTTAGAGTAGAAAGTATCTCCTCTGGGCTGTAACACACACACACAAAGATTTTGGGATTGGAAATCATTTCATGAAACTCCAGCAGTTTTGTTTTGTCTAGACACAAGGCAATAAAAAGGAAAATCATCAGAGATGATAATAAGATGGCATGTGCAAGACGAGGCACTTCATACAGAGCCATGATCTTGGTTTGTTGTTGTTGTTGTTGTTGTTATTTTTTATACATTCTGTGGCCTCATTTCTAGAATCCGGTCACCTTCTGCAAATTCTTTAATGATTCTCCTGTGTGGCCCAAGGGAGAAAGTGTTAATAGCTATGGGTAAAACTTTCACTGAAACAAATTAAATAAAACAAAAAAAATTAAATAAAAAATAAATAAATATTAAATAAAATACAAATTAAATGACCCGCTGGTAGAAGACAAGAAGGGGCTATTCTCATTTCTGAAGCACATTTCCTATTTTCGTATGTATCTTAACATACGAACATATGTATGGTAGGAACTTCTAGATCTCTGAATTCTTCCTTTGCATTGTGTGTTGACTGAAACCAAGTTGTGAGTTTTGTATGAGTAGATTGTTGGCTGAAAAGGTGCCTTAGGGATTATGTAACACACTCGCACTTATACAGCCCCTACTAGAGGGATGAGGCCTCAGAAATGACAGGTAATGTATTTGCTAGACCCAAAGTTTTAACCTAGCACCCTGGATCTTTCTACCACCCTGCAATTTGCTCTCCTTGAAGACATCTCTGATCAGTTTACCAATGGTTCCCTTCTGTGTGATCAAAGAGTATAATCTTGGGCAAGCAAGTCTCCACAATGGAGTTTGGTCTCAAATGACAGTGTAATAGAAAGTAGAAAGTGAAAAACTTAGTTACTTATTATGCCATGGCAGGAAGTATGAAAGTGAAAAACTTAGTTACTTATTATGCCACGGCAGGAAGTATGAAAGTGAAAAATTTAGTTACTTATTATACTGTGGTACCAAACACCCAACTTAACTGAATTATCTTTTATTCTGTATATTTATAACTGTGTATGTACTCTTTTATGGGCCCATAAAGCATCCCATTGGATCAAGGGATTTAGAAGGGTCAGGGACTGTTAAAATTCATACAGTCTCCACAAATAAGGATTCCCAACAAAGAGGCCTGCATTATGAAACTGTTTTAAGAAAAATAATCCTTAATGCTGGTTTCTTAAAGCTGTTGCTTTTTGGGAAATTAGTAGGTTGTCTATAAAGGTGATTTACCCAGGATGTGGCTAACTTACAACAGCTGTATTTAAAACACACACTCAGCCTTTATCCCTGAGGCTGGGGAAGACACGGAGGATTTATGCTTTTCCTGCTCAGGCTGAATTGGTGAAATGGGCCTCAAAGTATATTAACTAGAAGGCATGTTCAGAGGCACTGAGAAAGGCCCACATGCGCCAAGACCAGTTCACAAGAAAGATATAGCAAACTCAGACTGAGGAAGTTTCATTTAGACAATGCTCTTTCTCTGAACATATCTAGTTTTGCCCTTCTGGGTCACTAGCATTGAGATGCCAATGGTCATGAGGGTGTCCCAGGGCAGATATGCACCAGTTTTGACTCTATCACTTACTAGCTCTGTGACCTTAGGCAAGTCGTTTAATCCCCTCAAACCTCTGTTTCCTAATATCTACAGTGTGGATAATGATATTTCCAATTCGCAGGATTATCGTGAGGATTACATGAGATAGTCCCAAGTGTTCAGCACATAGGTGGTCTCAAAAATAACAGTAAGAATAATTAATACTTACTGAATACTTTCTAGGTACTAGGCACAGTTCTAAACACGTCACATGGATTAATTCAATTAAATACTTAAACAGCTCTATGAGATAGATAGTATTATCGTTTCAATTTTAGAGTTGAGGAACTTGAAGCACAGAGAGGTTATATAATTTTCCAGCAGTTGTACTGCTGGAATTCAAACCTTGACAGTCTGGCACCAGAAGCACTTACAGGTTAACTATTATTGTTATTGTAGTCTTAGAATAATACATAAGGACAAATTAAGACATTGTGTAAATTGCATGCAGAGTAGCTAATAATTTAACAAACGTGCATTGAGGAAGGGGAATTTTTCCAGCTTCAATCCAAGGATTCGAGGCTTGGAGTCTTTGGGGGAATATAGGGAGTTTGAATTGCTAGTATCTAAAGTCAAAGGCACATATGCAGGAGATGAGGCTGGAGAAGTACCAAGTCATGAAGATCTTGTGATGAGGAATTATGATAAGGAGCCAAATCTTACCCTATACTTGAAGAAGAGTCGAGGAAGGGTGAGAGTTGGAGAGAAGGAGAGTCTGTGTCCTAGTCACTTTTTCTGAAGCCCTAGATCCAGCTGTGGCTGGGTTTTCCTTTGAATTCTCTAGTTATATAAGTTAATGCCTTTTCTTTGCTTCTGCTAGTTTGAGTTGGATTGCTATCACTTGGAATGTAAAGAATCTTGATAAGAATGATTAGTTCAAAAACTATTATTTTAGGTAAGAAAATATGAAGCTATAGACCAAGACAAGACTATAAATTAGATAGCTAGTTAGCAAGTATAAGAGTCTGATGGAGCGCAATGAAATTCTTTTAGAGAATTGTCTCTCTTCCATCAAGTGCTGTGTTGGAAAAGATGTTAATCAAAGATCTCTCCCTTCTTTTGGCCAAGGGATAGATACGTCTGTGAGAAATGTAGGCAAAAGGACCATTTCTTCTGGTGATTTGAGTTCTAATAGTATAACCCAAGGATAGGAAAAAGAAAAGTCACCTGTCCATTCATTTCAGTGGCAAGGCTGATGAGATTCTCAGGATATTTCTCCTCGTAAGACTTCTGGGGTCATCTGTTTCTGACCTATCAAACCTGATTCTTCCACCTGCTAACCCTTTTCTCCCCCAATTCTGTGAGTAATCCCTCTTCTTACACTAATATTCTTTGAAAGTTTCAGTTAGTTTATCTTGCTTATAGTCATAGTCTTAAAGAATATAGAAATTGATCCAGGAAGTGAGATGTTGCAAGGGACTGACTAAAAATTGTAGAACTGGCTTAGTTGGATGAATGGCAGAGAAGGCTCCTTTATGTTCTGGGAACTATGCAATGCTTTTCATGATGTTAGAGTCTACTCGCTGTTTCTTATGACCTTCAGCAAAGCTCTATAAGAAAGAAACCAACTCCTATTATAGTTGGCCTACTGGTGAAAAGAGAATGCTACCTGGACAAGATGGCTTCGATTCTGCCCCTCCTTGCTAAACACAAGCAGAAGCATATAAACAATGTAAGAGGCAACCAAAAGGAGATTGCTCTCTTTTTTTTTTAAAGATTTTATTTATTTATTCATGAGAGACAGAGAGAGAGAGGCAGAGGGAGAAGCAGGCTCCCAAGGAGCAGGGAGCCCGATGTGGGACTCAATCCCAGGATCCTCGGATCATGACCTGAGCCGAAGGCAGATGCTTAACCATCTGAGCCACCCAGGCGCCCCAGAAGGAGATCTCTTAAAGGTGACAAGAAAATGGCAAACTGTTTTAGGGTCCTAGCATTGGAGGAAAAAAAACAAACAACAACACAGTGCCAAGATTCCTTTTATCTCCCACCAGACAGAAAAAGGAAGCCCAGAATTTTCTGACCTCCAGTCTAGCATCAAAAGGCATCCTACATAGGCTCCTTCCTTCCAAGACTGAGAACATAAAGTCAGCAGGACACCACCAGCAAAAGGGATTGATTTGGAGTTCTTCTTAGCTGGGCTTGAAAATTTCTTCCCCTGCCCAGGGACATCAGAACCAGGAAGAAAGTGCTATCCAAAAGAAGAGTGATGGCCTGGGAAGCCTGAGATTCCCTTTTCCTGCCCAGAGACAGTGGGAGAGCTAGGATAGCATGGGGATGGTGTTCCTACCACAAAAAGTGCCTGGTAAGGAAGCCTCTTTGTGCCAACACACTTGAGACTCCCCTTTTCCACCAGGAGATACTTAGTGGTCCAGCCTGGTGAAATTTTTCTACTACTTCAGGCAGCACCAACAGGGACCAGTGGGAAACCCAACAGCCTCACATAAACCAACCAGACAAAAATGACACTGAAATACTATGAGGATTACACTATCATTGGAAACACAGACCAAGAAAGTAGACCAGTACCTACCTGCATGCTTAATCTAAGCAGAATAATAAAATTAAAAGATTTAAATAGGATACAGAGTCACCTAACATAATTGACACAGTGTCTAGAATACAATAGAAAATCACTCATCATACCTAGAATTAAGAATAATCACAACTTGAATGAGAAAGACAACCAACTAACACCACCTCTGAGATGGATCAGATATCGGAATTTTATGACAAAGATTTTAAAGCAGCCAAATAAAAATGACTTGACAATCAATTACAAATTCTCTTGACACAAATGAAAAAAATAAAAACATCAGCAAAGAAGTGGAATTTATAGAAAGGAGCCAAATGAAAATTACAGAACTGAAAAATACAATATCGGACATTAAAAAAACAAAACAAAACAAAACAGCAAAACCTTATTGGCTGGGGTCCATAGTAGTAGGGAGGTGATGAAGAATAGGATCCATAAAATTGAGGATAGATGGATAGAATTCTACCAATCTGAACAATGGAAAGGAAATTGACTGAAAAACACTACAACACAACACAACACAACACAACAACACAGAGTCTCAAGGACCTGTATGGCAATAGCAAAAGAACCACCATTCATATCATCAGAGTTCCAGAGGAGAGGAAAAGAGAATGAGAAAGAAGGATAGTCAAAGAAGTGATAGCTGAAAACTCCCCAAATTTGGCAAAAATAGAAACCTACAGATTCAAGAAGCTGAGCAAATCACAAACAAGATAAATCCCCCCCCCATCAATGCCAAGAAACAGTATAATTAAACTTCTGAAAACTAAAGACAAAATTTTAGTTTTCAAAATGCATCCAAAATCTCAAATGGAGTCAGAGAGAAATGAGGCATTACTTACTGAGGAACACTAATCGGAATGACAATAATTTCTCATGTGAAGCCATGGAGGTCAGAAGGAAGAGACACAATATTTCTCAAGTGCTAAAAGGAAGAACTGTCACCTTCAAAAAGAGTAAAAATATGAGTACAGATAATAGACTATCTTTCTTCTCATGAGTTTTATAAATCATAACTGATGATCAAACAAAAATTCTAATATCATCTAATACTCAGGACAATGATATTTATTTATTTATTTTAAATTTATTTTTAATTTTGTTTAAATTTCTTTTTGAGAGGGGGCAGGGGAGGGGCAGAGAGAGAGAGAGAGAGAGAGAGAATCTCAAGCAGACTCCATGCTGAGCACAGAGCTGGACTCAGGGCTCCATCTCACAACCTGAGCTGAAGTCAAGAGTTGCACACCTAACTGACTAAGCCACCCAGGTGCTCCAGGACAATGATATTTAAAAGTAGGAAAGGCAAAGAGACCTCCATGGAAGAAAAATTGCCACACCTTACTTGCAGTGGTAAAATGTTGATGCCAGTAGAATGCTATATGCCATCTATATTGTTCAGTAAGAGTTCCCATTGCTTCACATCTTTATCAGCATTTTGTGTTGTCAGTGTTATGAATTTTGGTTATGCAACAGGTGTGTAGTGATATTTGTTTTAATTTACATTTCCTCAATAGTATATGATGCTGAGCATCTTCTCTCTCTCCCCCCCTTTCTCTCTGTCAGTCTCTCTCTCATACACACACAAACACACACATACCACAAATAATCACAAGTAAAACAGAGGCAATCCGAGTAAGATTGGTAGATTGTATCAATGTCAATATCCTCGTTGTGATATGCTATAATTTTGCAAAATGTTACCACTGGGGGAAATGGGAAAAGTGTCTGAGTGATATCTGTATTATTTCTTACAACTGCATGTAATCAACAATAAACACATTATTAAAAAACAATAAAAAAGAGAGACAAAGAGAGAATGACAATACAGTCTCACTAAGAACATCCTACCTACAGCCTGAAATCTAAGAAAAAGGAACACCCAGGTACTCCAGAATCTTACGGTATTGGAAAAACAGATTTTCCCCCCAATCTACACTTAGTGTGATCAAAGACAGTGACTCAAGAAACATGGCAGGAGATTGAATTAGGGCTTGAAGTTTGATGCCTTGGGTGGCCATTGTTTTAAATTGGTCTTTGATCAAGACAGAGCACAAACTGAGGGTGAGGGGATGGAGAGACACCTGTTGCTGGGAAACAGAAATTCCCAGATCAGTTTCTGGATTCAAATACTGTGACTTGATAAGACTTTTGGACCTATTATTTGCCCCAGGAATTGCCTGGAAGCAAACAGACTAACACTCAAAAAAGAGAGTGCCTTGGGGAGAGCTCAGGGGAAGCCCCGGATGAGTTGACCAAAGCGAGGACTCCAGCTCATGGACTCCAGGGCATTCCTGCTCAGCAGCTTCCCTGTGTGCTGATGAGCAGCCACTCTGGATATGGTTCCCAATTCTACCTTTCCCAAGTGAGAATTTAAAGCTGGCCATGGAAAATTCAGTTCAATGAGCCAATACATTTCCTTTTGGTTTAAACCAAAAGTTTGGTTTGATATCACTTGCAATTGAGAGATCATTAACAGATGCATTGTCTATCTACTTTATTCTCAGCGATGTGTAAGTTGCATTCACGTACACACAGAAGCATAGCGATCGATACAGAGGCATTTATCCACACAGTGGTGTCCATACACCTGCACAGAGGCATGAATCTACACCTACAAGCACCAGTGTGCATATGTACGCCACACACACACACACACACACACACACACACACACACACTACTGAAAGAGGCAGTCACACAGGTACAGAAAAATTCATTCATGGTGGCATGTGTGTGCATACAGAGTAATCTCCCTAGAAGAAAAACTATTATGAGTCATCCTCTGCATCACACCTTTGGGCATATTATTAGCCTCAGAGTATTCAAAGGCAGAGATGATACACTTACTGCAATAAATTAATGAACAGAACTACTTTTTTTTTTGAGCTTCAAAAGATTATGTGGGATTATAACATAATGAAGGTTTCTAAGGTTCAAAATCCGCTAATTAGGTTGTGTGCTCAATTCAATACAGCTTCGGTTCCCACAAATACAATCAGGACCTGGATCTCTATGAAGGAATCTCCATGGAGCTGGGTTCAGACAGGCTGCAGACTGCTAAGGGCCCGGCATCATCTCTCTCCCTGCTGGCATACGCATGAAGAATGAAGTGAAGCCTCAATTAGTTGAGGGGTAGTGATAAGGGAATGTGAAATGTTGGCCAAACCGGGCTTCATCACACAGACTAGATAGTGATGAAGAGGGAAAATGAATATTTAATATTCTCACTAAACTTGGATTCTACAATATATGGAGGGAGAGACATAATAAATGGGCCTATCCATCAAGGATTTCCCTTCTTTCATCAATATCTTGAAATTTAACATTGATATAAAACTTTTATCTATAGATCATATCCCAGAGTTATCAATTGTCCTATAATGTCCTGTATCACTGTTGTTTCCCCCCGGCTCAGGATCCAATGTGGGCTCATGTATTGCCTTTAGGGGGTCGTGTCTTGATTTTCCTTTAATCAGGAGCAGATCTTCAGGTGTTTCTTGTTTTTCATATCATTAAGAATTCTGAAAAATGCCAGCCTACTGATGTAAAGATTGTCCCTCAGTGTGGATTTTTCAGATGTACCCTCATGATAAAATGCAAGTATTCCTTTCTGACTCATTTATTTCACAATTGATATTGTGTCTTTCCTGGGGCATCACACCCAGAGGCACGTGATGTCTGTTTGCCCGTCATTGGTAATGTTCATTTTGATCACTTGTTGAAAATGTTTGTTTTTCTCCTTTATTTTTTTTTAGAGGGGCGGGTAAGGGGCAAAGGGAAAGGGAGAGAGAGAATCTCAACCAGGCTCCATACTGAGTGTGGAGCCTGATGTGGGGCTTGATCTCATGACCTATGAGATTATGACCTGAGCCAAAATCAAGAGTTGGGCACTTAACTGACTGAGCCACCCAGGTGCCCCTTCTTATTAATTTTGACACTCAAATTTTCCTAGATTTTAAAATGAGAGCTCTTCCAAGCAGACTTCTGTGTATTGGCATATGGCTCCATATTTTTAAGACACTTTTTTACTTTCTGACACAAGGTGTTCCATATTTATTTTGTACCTTCTCTGCCCAGTTCTTGAGTTAGCCATTTTCCCAAGGAGCACTGGTCTCTTTAGTAATTTCTTTAGAAACCATGATCTGGAGAGTAAGTGTGTTCATTGCTATGGGAGCTTTTTTTTTTTTTTTAAGCTTTTATTTATTTGAGAGAGAGAGAGAGAGAGAGCACAAGCAGGTGGAGGGTCACAGGGAGAAGCAGACTCCCCACTGAGCAGGGACTCTGACGTGGAGCTTGATCCCAGGACCCTGGGATCATGACCTGAGTTGAAGGCAGAGCCTAACCGACTGAGCCACCCAGGCAGCCCTACTATGGGAACTTTAAGGTCTTTCAGTGGATAGATCTAGGAAATATGAAATCATGAGTTTAAACTGGTTCCTCCAATTCCATTCCACCCCCACAAAGTCCTTCCTTGCCTTCCCCATTCCATATTTGTGTTTCCTTCCCCCCTGCAGTAAGAGCTCTAGCTCTCAACAATGTCAACGTTATTTACTCTTTTACTCAATCCTGCAAAACACAGAAATTACAACAGTATTGCTATACTCACAACACTATGAAAAAACACAATTAAAAATGATTTAAGATTTTCTTGCAGTTCTTTTTTTTTCTTCTCTTTAGAACAAAGTCCAGTATCAAAATTACTTGAATGGCTCTTCTCTCACCCTTTAGTGTCTGTTATTCATACACACTTATGTTCTATTTTTATGTGGTTATTCTGTTTCTTTCCCATCCTTGTTGATTTAATTTTGTGTTTTGAATTTGTAAATAGTTAACAAGAGCTCATGTGTTAAAACATTGCAAACAAAATACACTCATAGAAGTGTCACATTATCTCAATAGGTAAGCAATTTCATTATTTTCTGTTTTATCCGTCCTATGTCTCTTTTAGGAAAAATAAGCACAGATATATGTTATTTCTCCTGTTTCTCATCAAAATGTACACAAAAGTAATATATGTATGTTGCTGTAGATAGTAAAAAAATAGTGTATATGCTACCATTATTTCCCACTCTCCTTTTTATACTTTTCAATACATTCTGATTATACTCCATATTACTTTATATAGTTTACTCTTACTTTTGAATTAAAATTGTGAATTTCCAGTTATTTTTCATCAGTACTTTTAATATAGTATCCTGTTATTTTTTGGAATCTATTCACGCTAATGTGCAATCTGCCATCAGTATAATTGCTGTTGTTTGTGGTACTCGGCCTTTCTTTTAGTTCTTGAAGTTCTGCTGATTCATTAAGATGTGCTGGGGTGTAGATTTGTCTTTATGAATTTACATTGGTATTTAGAGTTTTTTTTTTTATTCTAAGGATTTATTTTATTTTATTTTTTAAGTCAGGAAACCCCTCTGATATTTCATTTGATTTTTTTCCCATTGCTTTCTTCTGTAATTCCTATTAGATCTATGTTGGAGCATCTCAATTTATTCTCCACAGTTCTTAACTCCTCTTCCATATTTCTATTTTTTAAAAATCTCTGTGCTGTTCTCTTTTCAACTGTGTTCATTTATTTCTCCTCTTGTCATAGCCACCTATTCTTGTATTATTCATGCTTTTTTCATATCTTTGGATCATTTTAATTATGTCATTCTTTCATTTATCTCTGACTATTCTAACATTCTTATTTGAAAGTTTTTGTCATACTGTCTCTTAAAATTAATTTCACAAGGAGTGAATTATGTTCTAGTTGTTGATTTCTTTTTTTTTTTTTTAAGATTTTATTTATTTATTTGGTAGAGAGATACACAGCGAGAGAGGGAACACAAGCAGGGGGAGTGGGAGAGAGAGAGAAGCAGGCTTCCTGTGGAGCAGGGAGCCCGATGTGGGGCTCGATCCCAGGACCCTGGGACCATGACCTGAGCCGAAGGCAGATGCTTAATGACTGAGCCACCCAGGTGCCCCTAGTTGTTGATTTCACTGGTTGTCTTTCTCATCTCTAGATGTTTTCATCAGTTTTAAAATTTGCACTGATGTACTTATTTTGAGTCAGAGGGATTATTTTTGTCTCTCTTCCTCTCTGGTCAGTAGTTTGTGGTCTTACAAGCATTTGAAACTACCTCCCCTGTAAACCAAATCCTGAGCCTAATTTTAAAATGGCGTGTTGGGGTTTCAGTTCTATGGTGATTTCAGAGATACTGAGATCCAATCTTTGAGTCAATGAGTTCTCTAACTCAGTTCCATATCAGACACTACGTCTATAGTCCTACTTCCTTGGGTCCACAGCCTCCTATAAATCATAGTTTCAGGGATAAAATTGACAAACTTTTTTTTTCTGTCTCCTTTATGCTTGAGGATATCCCCACATATAGCAAATCCCCAGCCTCAAGAAGTGAGCCTCGTTTTTGTCACCCATCTTGCAGGAATAGTATTATCCCATTATTCTTTGACTTCTAGCTCTGGAGGCCAGCAGGTCTTCTGTTTCAACTGCCTTCTCAACATAGACTTCTGTTCTGTTTCTGAATATAACTACATATTTATTATCTTCAGTCTCAATTTTCACTCGAGGATATTAAAATGTTAAGTTGAGGGCGCCTGGGTGGCTCAGTCGTTAAGCGTCTGCCTTCGGCTCAGGTCATGATCCTGGGGTCCTGGGATCCAGGCCCACATCGGGTTCCCGGCTCGGCGGGAGGCCTGCTTCTTCCTCTCCCACTCCCCCTGCTTGTGTTCCCTCTCTCACTCTCTCTCTCTGTCAAATAAATAAATAAAATCTTTAAAAAAAATAATAAAAAAAATGTTAAGTTGAAATGACTAGTCTAAAGCCACATGGTTAATGAGTGAAAGTGCTGGACTCAAATCCAGGTTTCCTGGCTTTAGATTCCATAATTTTTTAGCGACTCCAAGCAGCCTTTCTGTTGGCTTTTATTTTCCCATCTAGTCTTTTTCCAAACTTCTACTGAATTTAGATTTTTTTTTTCTAATTTAGGCTGTAAATGAAATGAGAGCATTTTTTCTCTCTAAAGGCATCATGTTATGGTAGAAGGGACATTAGGCTCTAGGTAGAATTACCTGAGTTCTGTTGTTGGCTAGGAAATTAGTTAAGTCTCTGGGCCTCAGTTTTCTCTTCTACAACACTAGGTGGTTTGGCTGAGATGAGCTCTAAGTTACCTTTCAGCTGTAAAGGTCTTGGAGTGCACTTTTTGTCTGCCGCATTTTCAGCAAGATGTAGGTTGCTGATTGAATATCTCTTACATTTTTACTATATGTGCATTATCTGTCATTCTTCTTTATAAGAAATACTCCTTGACAAAGAAATGACAAAACAGAATGAGCTCATCAGCATGAACAGCTGGTTAGTGAGTGGTTTAATGGTTCTATATGGAACTTTGCTGTTAAGTTCTGGACTTAATGGTCTCTCCTTCCCCTTTACAAAAGCATAGATTATTGCTGGGGGTGATAAGGTAATGTGACTAAGCAACACCTGCCCAATAATTTCCAAGAAGATGCTAAGGGCCACTTAGGCAAATATATCACTGTTTATTCTGGAAATAATAGATTAATACTTGAACTATCATATTAATAGGTAAATATTTTGGCATTGAGTCAGATTACAAAAGAAGTTAAAGTATTCTATGAAGACAAATGGATGAACACTTCACAATAGACTATATATGAATAACCAATAAGCACATGAGAAAGTGCTTATTGCAAAGTAAGACCACAATAAGATAAACTATAAATGGCAAAAATCCAGAAGACCAATACTAAATGTCAGTGATGATGTGGAGCAACTGGAACTCTCATACCTTGCTAATGGGAGAGTAAAATTATGCATGGCTATGGAGATGAGTTCTTCAGTGTCTTATAAGGTTCAACATGGATGTACACCATGACTGAGCAGTTCTACCCCTAGGTATTTATTCAAGATATATGAAAAATAAGTCCGCAAAAGACTTAAACAACAGTGTTTCTAGCAGACTTATTAATAAAAGCTAAAATCAGGGATAAGAATATTATTTTTAATGACTGGAAAAGAATATAAGAAACTTTCTTTGGTGATGAAGATGTTTAGGATTTTGTTTGGGGGAGTGATTATACAGGTGTATAAAATTTTCAAAACTCATTGAACTGAGCACTTTAGATTTATGCATTTTATTGTATGTTAATTAGACCTCAATTAAAATGTGACTGTAGAGAAATGGATCTATCTCAGGCTCTGAATCTAATTGAGCCTATCTGCTGTTAGAAAATGTTCACACCTCACACTTTTCAAGCACTCAGTATGGGTTAGTTATCGATCTACATTGAAATGCAAAGAATCTCTTATTTAATAGATATTTTTTTGGACTTTGTTTTAGTTGGAGCCCTGAGAAATTGCACAGTCAACCTTACACCTGAACAAACACAAACATATAGTGCTTCAAGTTTAATGTAGTGTGTGTCAAGCAAAGCCAACACTTCTTCTCAACAAAGATGACCACAGAGCCATTTGCCAATTAATGTGCTTTGAAGGGCACTAAGTTTCTCCTGAAACCCCTTTCTTTAAAAATGTGTTCCTGTAATTAGAGTGTCTTACAGATACATTCTTAATTTCCCATATACCTCTTACTGAATGAGGGGAGGAAAGGAAAAAATAAGATTAGCAGTGGAAGCTCTTTTTTTTTTTTAAAGATTTTATTTATTTATTTGACAGAGAGAGAGAGCCAGAGAGAGAACACAAGCAGGGGGAGTGGGAGAGGGAGAAGCAGGCTTCCTGCCGAACAGGGAGCCCGATGTGGGGCTCGATCCCAGGACCCTGGGATCATGACCTGAGCCGAAGGCAAATGCTTAAAGACTGAGCCACCCAGGCACTCCAGCAATGAAAGCTCTTATCTCTAGCTAGACTGTGGTCTAAATTCCTTTGTCTCACTAAATTCTGGAAGCTCTTTACTACTATATACATTCAGGGCTGTATGAAGAACAACGGTCTAGAGGTGATGAATATATCATTCTGCATTATGTACTTAGTAACTCATGACTCTGAATTTTAGGCATACTTGGATTTAAATATCTTGGCTTCACCACACACCAGCTGTGTCACTTTAAACAAGTTTTCGATGTCTCTGAGTCTATGTTTTTATTTATATAATTTTGCACAATAATATGTAATATATAACACATGATAATAATATCTACCTAAAAGGTTTTGTTTTTATGACTTTAGTAAAGCAGTAGTGTAATGTTTGGTACATAGTAGGCAGCCATATTATCATCATCAATGCTGTACTGTTATTGTTTGCTTACTTGTTTGTGTCCCAGGACCTGGGTCTTTGCTTGGCTTTGCCATCTTTGACCATATGATTTTGGACAGATCATTAATTGACCTCTCTGGGCCTTATGTGGCTTTGGGGAAGATTAACCAAGAAAAGATGAGTGTGTGGAGCATAACGCTTGGCTTGATGTCAACTTTCTTGACTTTTTTTTATATACTTCATCCAGGAAGGAAAAAAACCTAGAGGCATGTGAGGCTTCTTGTTAGAAGGCCAGGCAACAGTTGGTGAATTCTGTTGCCTAACTTCTCAAGGCTGCAGGCAGTCTTCTGGGCTTTGTTTGTACACATCCATGTTAATGGAGTCTCTACAACTGACCCCAAGTCCATCATGTACCTGAGCTACAGAGACAAGTACTCTCAGGTGTCCAGCCACTCACTGCAATTTGGCCAAACTGATTCTGTTTCAAGCTTTACAATTTACCTTGAATTTCTTGAGCTCAGAGAGGTAAATTCCAGGGGTTAAAAATGCAGCTGTAGTAGCCACCAACTGTGTGACTGACACTAGAAAAGACCAGCAAATTAATTCCAAGCATAGCAAAATATTTGACTACTTGCAACATCCCTGCTGCATTTACACATGCACACACACACATACACACAGAAGAAATCTCTCTGCATTTGTGTCCAGTCAAATGCATAGCTGGGGGAAGAGAGATGAAACTTGGGGGGAACAGAGTCTGGGAAAAAGGACAAGAGAAAGGGGGAAGATGGCAGGCTCATTTCTTATATTTTTCCACTGACTGCGTTTGAGTGCCTATAATTAGCGTGGGCTGTGGAGGGAGAGGGCAGTGGAAGCTGGCGGGTCTGTTTAAAAAATATTTTGTGAGATTCTTGGCACAGGCAGAACCACTGGGGCCCAGGTGACCAAGGGTGGCACTGAGCTGGGGAGGAGGCTCTTCTCACTGATGCTGCCTGGAAGCCAGCACAGCCGTGGAGCCAGAGGCCTGGAAACTTTGACGACTCTGGCTTGGATGTTGGGTTCTAACAGGGGCTGGAGCAACAGTGGTGGGAAGGCTTCTCCTGGGGGGTTTGTGGGCAATCCAGGAGACCTAGCAGAACCCAGAGAAAGAGAGGGAAGGCCAGGGCAGGTGCCTCATGGTCACTGCAGCTGGCTAACTAGTTCATGGGCCTGTTGCATGGTCTGTCCAAGGACCCTCAGAAACAGATGGAGCAGGGGGCAGGAGAATTAAATTTTAGTATCAGCTTTGCCTTGGACTTACTCTGGTGCTTGGGACAAGTCATCTTCCCTTTCTAGATTGGTGTTTTGCCATCTGGGAAATGAGGGTTTGGGGTTTCAACTGAAAGATCTCTCCCAGGTCTTACATTTTCTACCTCCTAAGTGTATTATTCTATTGTCACTGAATTAAACAGGTATTTTCCAAGTGCCTATGTCAAGTTTCTGTTGGCAAATTCTAGAGGGGGAATTATAAGCTTGGGATGTGTGGCAAGTCCAGCTGCCTTATGTTGTTATTAGTTGTGTCTTTCTTCTTACCAGGTAGTAGGCTTTTTATACAGGGAACGATATCTGATTAAGCCCACTTCAGCCATTCCTGTAGTAAGAGCACATTCTGCTGCAGGAGAGCCTGCTGCTATATGGGAAACACTGGTATCCTGCTTCTTGTATTTTACCCAGAAAAAAGCAGATTTTAAAAGATGTGACCAACTATAATTGTCACATGACTTTTATCATAGAGCCTACCACATGGTACATACTCTAAATATTTGCTGAATGAATAAATGAATGAAAACAGTTGAACCACACACTTTAAATCTTAATTCTCAGGAAGCATCATTCTCTGAATCTACAGAACATGTATCTTAACTTCTTTATTGTCAACTTCCCTCTGCTTTTCTGACACTGGAAGTTTATCTACAGCTTTAATACAACTTTAATAACATGAATCTTAGGGTTTTTAAGTATATCACATCCTCAGAAGTTCTCTTGATTTAAAAAAATTGTTGCTTCTCCATTGGCTACTGGAATCGGAAAAGAAATCAAGACAGGTAATATATGCCAAGAAAATTTGAGAGACTTCTCCAGATACACAGAGGAACATTTTATTGCTCACAGCAAGTCAGAGCCATTGTTCAAGGATTCCAGTATTTTGATTCTAACAAAGAGAAGTCAGGGTCATTCTACTTGACCTTGACTCTAATATTTGTACTGTTTCCCCAAATCCCAACTTTATTTCAGTTATTTATAAATGTCCTTAAACTGTTAATAAAACATCTCTATCTTTATATGGTCAGGCCATTTCCTACACCCAATCTACACACAGAGAGTATTTGTGATTTAAGTGTGAGGTGAGGGAAAGGAAGAAACATAGGACTTTAAAGAACCTCTCAGGTAGTGAGTTATGGGGGCAAGTTAGTCTCACTTACTTGAGGTGACACTTGAGTAAATAAGTTCTCCTTTTAGGACATGAAATTCTTCTTCAAAGTGAGGTGATTGGACTAAATTGCCACTAAGGTCTCCCCAAGCCCTAACATATCCTTTCTCTCTTCTCTCTCTCTCTCTCTCTCAGATATATACTGACTTCTTGCAAAAGGTACAATTAAGACGTTTTAGTTTGGTTTTATTTCAGCTGTGTTCATAAGTCCAGTTGACTGCTTTGGGGACTATTTTGCATGGTTTAATGTCAGGGTTTGTTAGTCTTATGGAAGCAAATGGGAAGGCATCCATTAAAAAAAAAATCAGAATATTTCCTTAAAGATTTAGTAGAGATCATCTATGAAATCACCTGACATTGTTTTAATGGAAAGATGGAAAGATCTCTGATTTTTTTTCTTAGTTTTCTCTTTTGATCCCTTGCTATTAAAATTTTTCAAGATTCTTTTTGAATCTGTTTGGTAACTTATAGATTCCCAGGATATTATATTCTCCATTTTGTCTAGATTTCCAAATTTACTGATATAGCCTATGAATAGTATTTTCTTAATATTTTCAAAATCTCCTCCATATTGGTAATAAAATCCTGTGTTTGGTTTTTCATATGGTTGTATCTTCCTTCTCTTTCTTTATAAGATTTACCAAGAATCTATTTTATTAGTCATTTAAGAAATAGCTATTGGAGTTATTGATCAACCCTAAAACATATCATTTTGTATTTTATTAATATTTATTTTATATTTGTTACTCTTCAACAGTCTTTGGACTTATTCTATTTTTATTTTATAGCATTTTAATTGGATTCATAGCTAATTTATTTTCAATATGTCTTACTTATTATTAAATGCATTTAAGGACATATGGATTCCTCTCAGTATTACTTTGTTACACTGGCTATATCCCACAAATTTTGATATGTAGAATTTTCATTGTCATCCATTTCTAAATAGATTTTGATCAAAAGCATTATTTAAAATAATATTTAAAAATTTCCAAATATATAGACTCCCCTTTGTTTCTTTTTGAAGAGGACAGCTACATTTTGTTTTTAATTTCTAATTTTCATTGAGGTCAAAAAATCTGATCTAAATATTTATTACTTTACAGAATTTACTGCAATTTATTTGTGCCTGATAAAAGGTTGATAATTTATACCTTTTGGTTGAATTGTTCAGGTCTTTACTTGGTTTTGGTTTACTTGGTTTTGGACTTACAATGTCAGTTATTGAAAGGGATGTATTGAAAACCTGCACTAAGTTTTGGCTCTGTCATAGTTTATGCCTTATATGCCTGAAATCTGTGTTATTAGGTACATAGAAGCTTAATAACAGCTTCATTTTCTTGATCACTTGTATCTTTTATCAGTTGGAAGTACTCCTCTCCGATATTTTAAAATATTTTCATCTTGACTTCTTTTATATTATCATTAACACCCCTGCTTACAGTTTTAGCATTTTACACAGTACATCATTCAAATGGATTAAATATCGTTTTCAACTCTTTCTTGATATTTTTGTTTTAGGTATGTCTTTTGTAAATAACATGTAGCTAAGCTTGCTTTATTTATTTATTATTTATTTATTTAAACAAATCTGATTTCTTTTTTTTTTTAAGATTTTATTTATTTATTTGAGACAGAGAGAATGAGAGAGAGAGAGCACATGAGAGGGGGGAGGGTCAGAGGGAGAAGCAGGCTCCCTGCCGAGCAGGGAGCCCGATGCGGGACTGGATCCAGGGACTCCAGGATCATGACCTGAGCCGAAAACAGTCACTTAACCAACTCAGCCACCCAGGCGCCCTAAACAAATCTGATTTCTAATGGGAAAATATATTACACATTCTTTCACTTTGATTAATAACACTTTTGCAATTGTCTCTCCATTTTACTTTATGTTTTCTATTTACTTTACATTTTCTATTTCTATTTACTAGAATGTATTATGAGCTGGTTTGGCACCCCAGCTCTGTCACACTAGATGTTTGATAGTGTTAAGTTACATAAATCCAATGTGCTTCAGTTTCTTCATCAAGAAAATGAGAATGACTATTATCACACCTAATTCATGGACTTGTTGCAGGGATTAAGGAAACTGTTATATATAAAGTATCCAAAATTTGGTCTCAGAAACAGTAAGTACTGAGTAAATGTTAGCTATTTTATTATCATTATGCCATTTATCTCCCCATTTGTATTTGTTGAGTTAATCAAGTTTCCCTTCCACCATCTTTCTTCTAATATTTTGGAAGTGGAATATCTACTTTTTATTCTTCTAACAGTTACCTGTGTATACGTGACACAGTATTTTTAAAATCAACTTTAAGAGGCATCATTTACATGTGACATCATGGACACATATTACGAGTGTATTTTGATTAGCAGCAATGTCCACTATATAGTCAAACTATGAAAAGAGCCCAGATGTCCATCGACAGATGAATGGATGAAGAAGATGTGGTGTATATTACTCATCCCTCAAAAGGAATGAAATCTTGCCATTTGCAATGACATGGATAGAACTAGAATATATTATGCTAAGTAAAATAAGTCAGAGAAAGACAAATACCATATGATTTCATATGTGGAATTTAAGAAACAAAACTGATGAACATAGGGGAAGGGAAGGAAAAATAAAATAGGATAAAAACAAAGAGGGAGACAAACCATAAGAGACTCTTAACTATAGAGAACAAACTGAGGGCTGCTGGAAGGGAGGTAGGTGGGAGGATGGGGTAACTGGGTAATGGGCATTAAGGAGGGCACTTGGTGTAATGAGCACTGGGTGTTACATGCAACCGATGAATCACTAAATTCTACCCCGAAATTAATAATACACTGTATGTTAAATAATTTGAATTTAAATAAAACCAAAAAAAGACAAATTTATATTTAATAAATTTTAATAACATTTAATTATCACCAAAATCGAGATATTGAACATTTTCATCACCCCAAAAATACCTGTACCACTTCCCATACAATGCATCTCCCACTTCCCACCCCTGCCCCTTTCAGCTCCAGGTAACAATGAGGGAGTGTACTTTCTGTCACTATGGGTTAGCTTTGTCCTTTCTAGAGTTACGTATACATGGAATCAGACAGCATTCAGTCTTTTGTGACATACACATTGAAACATATTTTGCTACTATTATTAGAGTTATGCAATATCTCTAATCTTCCTTAAGTGAGAGAAGAATCTAAGTAGTTTTTCCCTTCCCTCTGCCGCCTGCCACTTTGAGATTATCTGGGACTTGAGTTATATTTAGTTATAAATATTTTAAAATTATGCATCAAGAGTTATTTAAACCTAATCTAGGTTTTCTACTTACTTTCCACTCTTTCTTATATCTTACATATTATTTATTCTTTGGGCTTTATACATTCTTTCAAATGACTTCATGCACCAGCCCATCTCACCCCAATGAGGGCATGAGGGTAATAAGTTTTCTGAATCTGTGTAACCCTAAATATATCTTTATTTTGAGCTCTTATTTTACTGGTAGTTTATATACTAGGTACAGGTTCTAAGCAAATCATATTTTATTTCGTTTTCTCCTAACATCCAGCTTTGTCAATGAGAGTCTCGATGCAGCGCTGAAGATGGGGCTTTTTACTCACTTTCCACTTAGCTAAATCTATTTCTGCTCTTCCATCCATTAATCTTCCTCCCCCCACCGTGATCAGAACTTCAAATTCTAAGCCCTTTAATGCAGTGCTTCACCAATGGCAATGAGCATACACATCCCTTGTGGGTCTTGTAAAGCTACAGGTACGATTTTAGTCATTCTGGGGTGAGGCTGGACATTCTGCTTTTCTAACAAGCTTCGAGGCCATGGGCATGTGGACCACACTCTGAGAAGCAAGCCTCTAGCTGCCAAGTCCTCAAGGATGTGATATTCTCCTTAATCTTCCTGAAGAGAGTAATTGGCGATCTTAAATGTCTTCCTCTTTGCTCTCTACATTAACTCTATTTCTTGAGTGTTAATACTTGTATTTGTTACATTTGTGGCTTCTCTTCTGGTGTTGGTTTTTCTCAGATATTTTTCTTTTCTTTGTTCCTTTCCTTTCTTTTTTTCCCCCCTCCTTTTTTTTTTTTTTTTTTTTTTTTTTTTTGAAGAGAGAGAACTGGGGAGGGGCAGAGGAAGAGGGAGAGAGATAATCTGAAACAGGCTCCATGGCCAGCATGGAGTCAAACACAGGGCTCCCATCTCAAAACCCTGAGATCATGACCAGAGCCAAAATCAAGAGTCAGAAACTTAACCAATTGAGCCAGCCAGGTGCCCCTCCCCCTCCTTCTTTTTAAATTCCTGGTTGTCAGAGTTACCTATTGTTTACCTGTTCCTGTGTCTGTGGGCAAGGAGCAGGCAGGCTGCTCAGAGGAGTGCTTTGTAGCTTGGAGAGCAAATATGGGGGTTCCACCACCCCTTTGACTTCAGACTTGAAGTTCACTGCTTTAGCCTATGGGCAAAACCAACTACCAACTGTTTAGTACAACCTGGGGTCAGGGCTGACCAGCATAGCTAATAATTGGAATGAAGGCAGAAATAAGGAATCGGCATTGTTGAGTACCCACAGCATAAAGGCACTGTTCTATGTGCTACATGTATGAACTCATTTAATGGATGGAATTTGACAAGCTTTGAAAATCTAAACCACTTCAACTCTTCCTCTCTGTGTTGTTAGTGCTCTCTAACTTACTTAGATTGAGGAATACAATTTCTCTTTAATCATATCCTCTTTTCCTTCTTCAATTCTGTGAGTAAATGAAAGGATGCTGAAGACACAGAGATTTGTCTATATGAAATTGCCCAAATATTCCAGGATATTTGGATAATACTTAAAAGTCAAAGCCCATATAATGGCAAGTGCACAGAGTAAAGAGAATAAGAGAGAGAGAAAGGCAAAGAAGAGAAAAAGAAATAAAAAAACAGAAGTCGGGGAGAAATGGTGAATAAAGAAGAGACAGGGAAAATGGGAAGGAGAACATGAGTTAGGGTAAACCTTGCACAACAGGGGGGAATTTAGCTGCATTTTGCTTGCTGTAAGCTTTTGACCTTCCTTAAATGCTTTCCAATCTCTGCAAACAAGAAGATTAATTGAGTAGCCTTCAACATTCAGAAGGAGTTCTCACTGTAGTGACCTGACAGACATAACCCAGGAGAACAGGAGGAATATTAATTTTGGCTTACCAAAAGGCAGATTTTCGTAAGTTTATTGGAGAGACATCTTGTTCTGTGTTGTATGGATTGTTTCTGAGCTGAATAAAATGGTCTTTTATTTTGTGGGCTTACAGGGATTTCATGGGCTATTTACGTAGACCCCAAAGAGGAAGCCATTTAAGTCTTGGAAACTGACTAATTTGAATTTGCAGCTTAATGTGATCTTTCTTCTCAAGGATTTTTCCTATAATTTTCAGGATGTGGATGGACAATGGAAAGACAGGTGAAGCCACCTGTATTTTGGGTTCAGGCCACTAATTTACAGTCTGTGCGTTCTGGGAAATTTGAAGCTCACACTCTTAAAAAAATGTTTCCTCTGTTTTTAAAGGTATTTGTTTTGTAAAGGAAACACATTTCCAATTTTCCATATTTATCAAAATCTGTTTCTTTAAAGTGAGATATTTGCTGTGCCTCTAGGAGGCATTCTAATTGTCTTTAGTTAGGATCAGACAGTATTCCTCTTGGTAAAGAGAGCAGCCTAATCTAAAGGGCATGGTCAGAGCAGCCCTTGGGTTATCGGCTTTGTTTAGGTCTACCTCCTTTTAATCAGTTGTTCGTTTTTCAGTTTGTCACTTGAGTCTCCTTCAGAATACAGCCTGTGAACACAATGAGGGCTCCCACTATGGCCCAGACCTACACTTAAGCCTGGGGACATAGAAATCATTCTTCTAAGTCTCTGAGTTCAAGGGCCACCAGAGTCCTATAGTGAGACAGATTTAGAGGTAGCGTCCCCCAGTGCATTATGTGTGCTGTGACAGGGTTATGAGAAGGGCATCCTATGAGACAGGTGGAGTGGGGGCCTCACTTCCAGGCAACCTTCCACCTGGATCTCACAAGAAGAAAAATATTCTCCAGTATAGTTAGTCCTTTCTTACCCTTCCTCAGCCACTCCATAGCTGCCCCTTCCTTCTCCTCTGCCCACCACCCTGCTGAATCCCTCACCTTTAAAATTTCTTTATGAACAAAGAAATATCTATTCCAAGTGCTCTGAGGTTCCCCTTATGTGGTGCTTAGGAAGTCTTGGGTTGACCAACTGCTTCACGTCCTTGGGTTTGGAGTTCAACTTGCTATTTATGCTGCTGAAGTCCCTCCACCTCCTCACTGACTCCTGCCTGCATCTTAAGCTTGTGTCATTTGTTCTGGTGAACACAGCTCTGTGAGTTATGGCACGAAACTTCACCCAGGCATAATTGATTTTCTCATGGTGTCACTTGTATTGACAGCCAATCCCAAAAAGGGGAAGTGTTTTTAATGTGGGCATTTTTAGACATGATGGGTAGGGCTGCATCTCTGTATATGTCAGTGCTGATAGGGGTGGCAAGAGAAGTACAGAATACCCCTTCTTTAGGGTTGATAATCCCTTGCTGTCATCCATCACTGAAGCCTTCCTCCTTGCCCTGGTCAAGGTGGGAAGCATGCCCATCCATCCCAGGGGAGCGTAACATGCGTCCTTAGGAAGTGATCAGCATCAGTTTTACAGATGGTCCCTCGGTTCCAGGGCACCATATCAGTCTTGTGTCATGCGTATTGATTGTAGCCTTTCTTACAGCAATTCTGACTCATGACTAGGGTACCAATGCAATGTTCTTGTCCCCTGCCTGCTGAAAGGGTGTGAGAGAGCATGAGTAAAGTGAGGCAGAGACTTGGTCTATAGTCGCTACTGTCTTGTTTGTCCTGAGTACCTACAAGACTTTGTCTGCAGTGAAACAGGACACTTTTTGATTGCTGGTCCAGGAGAGGCTGTCTGCCAGTGGCAGATTTAGGTACCAATGACTGATAAGATTTCTAATGGTGGAGAAGGCGAGATTGGGGAGTCATAGACCAGAGTGTAGAAAATGTGTGGCATATTCAAAATTGGGTCTTGGAAATGACCAACAGACTCATTAAAAGATGCTCAACATCACTAATCATCAGGAAAATTCAAATCAAAAGCACAACGAGCTATCACCTCACATTTGTTAGGAGGCTGTTAACAAAAAAATAACAGACAACAAGTTTTGGTCAGCCTGTAGAGAAAAGGGAACACTTGTGCACTGTTGGTGGGAAGTAAATTGGTACAATCACTATGGGAAACAAAATGGAGGCACTGGGTGTTATATTCAACTAGTGAATCATTGAACATTATATCAAAAACTAATGATGTACTGTAACTTGGTTAATTGAATTTAAATTAAAAAAATGCAGGTTCATCAAAATATTAAAAATGGAACTACCATATTATCCAGCATTTCCTCTCCTGTATATATCCAAAGGAAATTCATCACTCTGGAAGAGATATCTGCACCCCCATGTTCACTGCAGCATTATTCACAATAGCCAAGACATGGAGACAACCTAAGTGTCTATAAACGTGTAAATGGATAAAGAGAATATGATACATATTTATAATGGAAAATTATTCATAAAAAAGAAGGAAATCTTGCCATTTGTGACAATGTGGATGGATGCTGAGGGCCTTATGCTAAGCAAAACAGACAGAAAAAAGACAAATACTCTATGTTCTCCTTGTATGCAGAATCTAAAAAAGTAGAACACAAAAAATATAGAGAACGGAATTGTGATTGCCAGGGGCAAAAGGGTGGGGGGAAATGTAGAGATGTTGGTCAAAGGGTATAAACTTTCAGCTATAAGAGGAATAAGTTCTGGGGATCTAGTGTATGGCATGGTGACTGTAATTAACGATACTGTATTATATATTTGAAAGTTGTTAGAGTAAATCTTAAAGTTATCATCACACACACAAAATGGTAATTATGTGAGGGGATGGAAGTGTTAACTAACCTTTTTGGGATGATTATTTTGCGATGTATATGTGTATCAGATCATCATGTCATACACCTTAAATTTCTCTATGTGATATATCAATAATATCTTAATGGAAAGATGGAAGAAGTTGGAAAAAAGTTGAGTCTTGGCATCCTATCTCTTCTTCACCCTCGCATTCAGAGTATTGCATCGGACACTTATGGAATGTCTTTGCTGTGACAGGCACTGTGTTTGGTGTTGGGGATCTAGAGGCAAAGAGGACAGATTCACAGACCTTCAGGAGCCTTTGAATTCATGAATGAGTGCTATGTATCTAATCAGTCTTTATCCTTTAAGAGTCCCTTGAATCACTCCCTTCCTTTCCATCCCCTCTTGAAAGCTTCACCGTCCTTCAGATGGAGGTCTTGTCTGTGCTCTGTACTTAGGGTAGCACTATACCCTCTCAGTCATGGTCAGATGGCTCTCTCTCCCCTGAAGGCCTTGTTCAAGAGACCGTGAGGACAAGAACAGCATCTTTTTCCTCTCCGAATCCCTCTTGCTCTGATCAGGGAGTGGTGTTCAGAAGAAGTTCTTCCAGTGATGAATCTCGAGGCTGTGTCGGTCTCACCCTTATTCATTCAGTGTCACGCCCAAGCTGGGACAGAGGAATATCAGCTAGGGCCTGACTTAAGAAGGAATTGTCTGGCAAAGAAAACCTTAAAGCCAGGTCAGGGCCTGCTCTGTCTCTAATTTGCACCTTATATGAATCTTTTCACTTCTTTGGCCTCTATCAACTTTCTCCACACAATTTTCTCACATGTACTGTGGGAAGTAGGGGTGATAAGACACAGCTAAATGCATCCATGGCCTAGTCGATCACTGTTTTCATACATAGGTCCATCTGGCAAGCATTTATTAAAAATCAACTCTATAGGAGGCTTTGGGTCCTGCATCTCAGTTGTGCCTAATGGAATGCTCTCTCTACTCAGTGTACTCTCTGCTCTTCCACCCCTGTGCTCTTCCTTCTGCTTGGCCCACATCAACACTCCCCCGCCCTTCTGCTTTTTTTGTTTTGTTTTCTGAATGCTCAGTTTTTGTTCAGGCTTCTCAACTGTTACCTCCTCTGTAGAGACTTTTCTAGGTCGGCTTACCTGCAACCTGAGTGGAGCTTTGGAGGCATTTCATTCCTTCTCTCTGGTGACACTCCTGGACTCAAATTGCAGCTATTGATCTCCATGCCTTACCTTCCTGCTACACCATGAGGGCTGTAAGAGCTGGATCCCCTGTAGTACTTATCATGAGCCTTACCCATACCGGATGCCCAGTTAACAAGTGTTGCACAGATTTATCTCTGCTTTCTTCTAGAATAGTCTACAGGAGTGGTGCTCAAATATTTTGGCCTCAGGACTCCATTCCACTCCAAAGAGTTTGTGCTTGTGTAGGTTATCTTTATTCATAGGTATGTGTTAGAAATTAAAACTCAGAAATTGTTAAGAATTCACAAATGCCCATATTTTCCAAAAGAAAAAAAAACGGGTGTCATACATTTTTAAAAATCTCTTTAAAGTATGATTTAATTGGAGACTGGTAGATTTTCTTATCTTCTATTAAATTTGCAATAATACGTTGTTTAATTGAAGTAGATGAAGGAAATCCTGCTTTGTACAGATATAGAGTTGGAAAAGAGTGGGATATTTTACTAGTGTTTTCAGATAATTGCAGACATTTTTCTTTGCTACTACATCAGAACTCAAGATATGGTAATTTCTTAGAATTTAGTTGCCTTGTGGAACTTGGAAACTGTTAGTGAACATTTTGTATTCAGTTTTGTTAAAATCCATTAGTCTATCTTGCATTTTCAGTGGCTGTTTTCCCAGGCAGGCATGGTTTTGTAACACCATGCATTGGTCATTTGGAAAATACCTGTTCACTGACTTACACCAGTCTTTCAAATGTTGACATATTTCATTCTAAAATTCAAATAATCACATTTGTCAGTATCACCACTGATCTAACCAGGAAAGTTTTCAGTATGGGGAAACAGTTCAGTTCATGGTGGTAAATACACATTTCCAACATTTTAATTTTTGACTGAAAGCTCAGATTTATCGTTGGCAAAAGGTGCTGTCTATTTTGCCCTGGAAGTGACAGGCTCACTTTGTTCATTATTAGGAAAACATCTGCCAAATACACAGGTTTAGACAACCATAGTTTGTCAGTCGTTCTTCCAGGTAAAACTGGAAAAAAGTGATAGGTAAAGCTTACATCTCAATTGCATAAGTACTTTTCCTTGAGGCAACTGTTATACTTTAGTATGTGGCAGAAGTACTTTATGCACGTTTCTCAACTTGCCCGGGAATAGAAAAAAAAAAAAAAAAAAGTGAACTTGAGGCTTATTTTCAGTTCAATAAAATTTAATCTAAATTTAATAAAATAAATATTTTTAACTGCTCCTTTATGAGTATTCTTAAGTAAAATTTACTTTTTAAAACAACTGTTGTTCGTGGCTGTGAAGATTACAATGACTGGGAGTCCAATTTGGTTACAATGCCTGGATACATGCTAGGCCCCCCCACCCCAGTTTTACCCCTTGTGGTGTTTGCACCATCAGTTCAAATGTTAACACAGTAAAAATGACACATAACGTCTTAACATTATGGTGAATACAATTGTGACCTTGTAGACCCCTTGAAATGGTCTCAGGGATCCTCTGAGGCTCCCCAACCATACCATGAGTACTGCTAATCTACTGGCTTCTGTATTCCTCTCCTTTGATGTTATTTGTCTTCACTAAGGGTGAAAAGAAGACCCATTCCCATTAGATCTATACTGAAGATTTGGGGAGAGAGATGAAATTTTTCTCCTCGATATCACTACTTTCAACAATTTTATTCTTTCCTTGATGTACACATGATATCCTTCCACAGGAGCCGGTGACCTATCCAGAGGACCACATAACTGACACTGGCGAATTGACTGGGTCCCGAGACACAGGGCAGAGATGGAGAAGACAGAGTAGAAGGAAGGAAAGCACAAAAGGAAATAAAACTCGAAGAAAAAGAATGGGCAAAAGAAACAGAGAAGACCTGAGGAGAGAAAGCAGGAAGGGAATAAAGGAAGAGAAAGAGAGACACTAAGAGCAAAGCCAAGAAGACAATGGGAAGGGGGTCTGGAGGTGAGGGCCCTGATGATTCCCTCGGAATCAAGGGATCCGGGTTCAGCAGGACCACATCTAGCCTTGACTTTGCAAGAGTCACCGTCTTCTCTGGGTCTCACAGTTCCCCTTCTGCAAAACGAGAGGGCTGGCAGGGGAAGGAGTGGTCCAGTAGGTCCTTGCACTCCCCAAATTGTGAGCCAACTCTCCAGTGTCTGCAGGTTTTTCCCTAGGGCAGGGACCGGCTTGTTTTCATCAGTTACTCAAAGGTCTCTTTACCAAATTGTGTGAAGAACCACTTGCATGGATGGTTTATGATCTTTTCTAACCCTAAAACTTTATAATTCTTGCACGGAAGGGGACCCTGGACACTGATACTAAAATTGTTTTCTGGCTCTAGAGGTTCACCTTCATTGTCTTTTTTGACTCCGAGCAAAATTCGGTATGAAGTCTCTGGCCTCTCTAACGATCTGTTCTCTCCTACGTAGGGGGGGAAAAAAAAGAGGAGCTGTCGCTGGGAGTCCTGAACTCTTGTCACACTGCAGTGCCCAGCAGGTAGGGCAGGAGGGAAATCAGAGTCGGGGGGCCGCGGAGCAGAGCGACTGCCCGCGGTGTGCATGCAAACGGAAAGGGCTTCGCTCTGCACGCCAGAGCCGCAGGTCCTCTGGTCTCAGCTTGTTGACTTGGTCTCAGCTTGTTGACTTGGTCCCAGGGAAGGAACAAAGCCGGCCAAGTGCAATGAGGGGCCGGCAGTGGAAAACCAGTGCCGCTGTCTGCTGGCAGGCAGGGCGGCCAACACCACACTCGGTCAGCTCGCCCCCCCGCCCCCAAGCGGCGCGCTTCTTCCCCCCGTCATGGCTGGCTTTGGCAGGGCTGCCAGGCCTGGGAATGCAGGAAGTTTTGGGTCACGGTGACCTCTAGCTGCTGAAGCCAGATGAAATATGCCCTGGAGGTTCTCCAGGGTCACATGGTGTGTGGAGCAAGAGTGGGCGGGGCTGCTCTTGTGCTGACAAAGTGGCTTTTGGCTCCAAAGTGGCACCCCTTGGGGAGAAGGAGGGGTTGTGGGTGGGAAAGGGGGGGTTAGGCGAGGCAGGGGTGTGAGAGGGGGCAATAGGGAGAATCAGTCTTGCTCTTTTCATCCCCTTTAGCCTTCCAGGAAGCCACTTGCTCCTGGAGGTGGAGGCACACCCCCAAATCTAGGGCGCAGAAATTTGGGGACCCGTTTCTGTGCGTTTTTGTTGTTTATTTGGCAAGATGGGCGCGTTTCGAGCTCTCCACGCCCTGGGCCTCAGAGCCCAATAAAGCTGGAGAGTAAGTGGCGTTTGACTTAATGCTCCTCAGTAGTTCAACCACTCAAAGTGGAAAGGAAGTGGGCTTTCAGCCCCTTTCTGGGAAAATAAGGCCTCTGCCATTTCTTTCCTGCTGAAATCTCTCTTCACCTCAGGCTGACATGCGGTTCTCCTGAACCCCAGACTCCTAGAGGAGGCTCAGCTGTTCCAAAGAAGGCCTCCACCAGAAAGCCAAAGACGGACACCAATCTTTGGCCCCACTTAGGTTTGACGAGCCCAAATACAGTCCCTTCACCTTCGCCTGGGCAGAGGGAAGGGGCTTGGCTACTTCTGCTTTCAAGAGTCAGGCGCAGAGGCCTAAAATGGAAATAGCTGAGAAGAAAGGAGCCAAGTCAAAAACAACATCCAGCTGAAAGAGGTCAGGCCCGATAAGCAGGCTGACCACAGGCTTGAAAAAGAGGTCAGGCCCCAGGAGCCGAGCTGGGTCAGTGAGGAGTGTTTCTGCCAAGGGAAGACAATGGCCTGTGAGGTAGGTGGGCTGCGCTCTTCCACCCCACATTCAGCTTCAGTTAGCAGAGTGAGGCCTTGCTGGCTTCCCTCTCGTTCTCTGCTGACCGCTGAATTTTCTAGGCTTAGTTGAAATGGGGAGAGGAAGGGTATGCCTGAGCAACTAGAGGCGAGGAATCTTTGGGGAAAATGAAACACATCCAATCTCCAGCTCCAGTCTCACCTCCTCCAAGAACCCTTGCCAAGTCACTCCCCATGGGTCTTGGCTCTACCTCTGTACCCCACTCTACTGCACTTCATATTTTGTTTCTGGTGTGTATCTCAAACTATCACATAATAAATTACTTGGTAATGGTAATGCCTGATATTTGTACCGTGTATCTCCGTTTGCAAAGTTTAGTGCTTTGGGGACTATTAACTCAGTTGCTCTCTATAATGACCTTGAGAAATAGCTGAGTGGTTATTGATAGTCTGCTTTATAGAGAGGTAAACTGGTACAAAAAGCATAGACCTTGATTCTGTCAGGTAAGAGTTTAAATATAAGCTTTAATAACTGGCTGACTACGGGAGCTAGGACAGCTTGCTTGACCAGCTCAGGCAGCTGGTGGTGCCACCAAGAGAGATCTGGACCCCCTTATTTGTTACTGGAGTCACTGTAGCTTCCACCAAGAGCTACCTTTTTGGTAAAAGAAAATCCTGCCGTGGCACACACAGAAAAAAAAAAAAAAAGACTATTTTGGAGGCGTCGTATTTTTTTTACCAACATTGTTTGGAACCCTGAGCAAATGCCATGGTTTTCTAGCATCAAAACAAGTTTATTCCAAAGTTTCTTTTGGAAATTTGAAGGCAGTGAACTCTGCCAGAGTTCACATCATAGCTTTCCTTGGCAGCTGTGCCCTTGGGTTATTACTGCTCCTCTAGGCACATCCCTGCACCCCTGTCCTGCTTTGAGTCCTTTCCCTTTTCCCTTCTGCACGCACTACCCTTTCCGACCCTTTGCGTTGCAACTTTGAAGCTTGCCCGTCCATGCTAACAAACTCTCTCCTACTGTTAGTCTTTTTACGGGGTTCATTCCTTACCCTCTGTCGTAACTGGAACCTGGTCTCCCCAGGGGGACCACTTACCTGGAAGTTCTCTTATCTGGAACGCCAATACATTTTTCTTAAATCTTACCTGGAAGTAGAGCAATGTGACCTTTCTCTATACTGCATGTTGCTGCTATTAAAGCAAGGTGCCATATTTGCTATGTCACAATGATGTTGAGGTTATCAGATGAGAATTATAGCTGGAACCATTCCTTATCTTGGCTACACCTGCTTCTGTGGAATAGGTCTCTTCCCCTTTCAGGTCAATTCCCCCCTGAGCTCTGGATCTCATCATATACCTCTTCCTCCTCCAGAACATTGATCTAGCAGTTCTCTCCTGTTCCTTGTATCTTCAACCTCTTCTTCCCTACTTGCTTTTCCCCTTCAGCATGGAAAACTACCCATTTGTCCTACCTTAGCAACCCACACTTATTAGAAATTACATTCCATTTACAACTCCTATAGTCGATGTTCTCTGCCCCCTACACCTACGAACCATTCAGTATATACTTAGCTATTCCTGACTCTGCTTCTCCAGCACCCACTCTTTCCTCAACCAGCCACAGTCTGGCAGCCGCCTCCGCTACTCTGCATATGACCTTAAAGTGGGTAAACCCACAGATCTATTTGAGGCCCCTTTTCCTTGACCTCTCTACAATATTTGATGCGCTGTGTATATCCTGTCTTTTGAAGTTTCTCCTTCCTTAGCCTCAAGGACGGCACTTTCTTCCACTTTTCCTGTTTTACCATTCATTTATTTTCGGTTTCCTTTGCAAGGTAATAATAATAAAAATAGAAAATATTTCTTGAGTATTTACTACTTGCTGTGGTGCATGGTCAGATATTTACATACATTTTTTTACTTGATTGGTAGGAGCCTAGGAGGGAGGTACTATTATTATTCACCCTTTGCAGATGATGAAGCAGGAATAGAAGTGTCTAACTGACTTGTTCAAATCATGCTACTGCTAATAAGCAACTGAGTTGGGATTTGAACTCAGGCATTCTGGCTCCAGGGCAGGGACATAACCACCATGGACTCTGCTGTCCCTGTTTCCTAAAGACTTTGTTTCTGGGGTTTCAGCTTCAATCTTTCTCTTTTCTCATCCTACATACTCTTTGTAAATGAACTTGTCATCTGCTCCTATGCTCGGTTAACTCCTAATTCTGTAATTCAGGTTAAGAAATAAGAAATCCAGCTGGAGTTATTATTAAAAAACATTTTCCCTGACCTTTCCTTTATTTACATTTCTTTATCTGTGAAATGGGAATAATAATTGCACCTAGCTGACAGATGTATGTAAAAAGCTGATCTACCTTCATGGCCAGCAGATCACTCTCCTACATCTCGATTTAAATGTCCCACAGGTATCTCACACTCAATAGTTTGATATTGAACTGAATGATGCCCCAAATATTTCAATATTGATGACTTCCCCCCCTCTTTTATCTGCCCAATTGTCCTATGGGTAATCTGTTCCTTCTTCTCTTGGTCCTACATATAACCTGTCTCCATGTGGAATCCTATTGATTCTAATCCTTAAATTGACTTCATTGCCTAAATCTAGGCCTTTAAACCACTGTGATTCCAAACAATTGCAGTGTTTTTCTACCTGAAATCCTTGCCCCTACTTCTTGTGGTCCTGAAATAGTATTAAAGAAAAAAAAAAAAAAAGATCAGATGATGTCTATTCTGCTCTGCCTAAAATTCTTCGATGGCTCCCTAATGCCTTGTTTTTGTTTGTTTGTTTAAAATTCTCCTTGCTTTCCTGCTTTGTCTTATTTTTGATACTCTCCTAAATTTTTTACTTCTTGCCCCAGTAATGGGAACTATTGGCAATCCTTCAAATGCCAGGGTCTCTTACAGCTCATCGTATTTATAAATGCAGCTTTCCCTACCCATCTCCTCTTTCTCTAACATTCCTTTGTTTTCAAAGACTCCATTGCAGGTATCATCTCTTGCATAAATGTTTTATCCTCATGCCCCTGGAGTACTTTGGTGCTTTCTCTGAGTTTCTACAGCACCCGATGCACACTTCTGTCAATCAGTTAATATTCCACATCATGTTTCTTAACTTCACTTTGCCCCCAGATACCCCAGAGCTAGGGTTGGCAAACTATGACCTGTGGATGAAATTTGGCCTCTTAACCTGATTTTGTAAATAAATTTTTCTTGGAACACAGGCATGATCATTCATGTAAGTGTTCTCTGTGGCTGCTTTTGTGATATAAGAGCAGATTGAATAGTTGTGACAGAGTCTATATGATCCACGAAGCCAAAGTATTTACTGTATGGCCCCTTGCAGAAAATGTTTGCAGACCTCTGATCTTACATCAGTTACTGTGCATCACTACAGCCAGATTCTTAGAGATGCCAATGCCTGGAGGGAGAAGGTAGGTCAAGATCCTGCAGAGGATGAATGGCAAAGGAAGGGATATTTGGATGAGTCAGATACACACTGTAAGGGCTCATGGTCCACTCAACCCTGCTGAAAATGTTGTAATCATCTATGTCCACACACATGACCCTATGAAACACTTCTTAAGAGTGTTGTAAGTCAGGGACTGTATTTTTTTCATCTTTGTGTCTTCCATGTGTAGCATGATAATAAGCTATTAGAAGTTTAAAAAAGAAGGCAAGCTTAAGCAGAAAGAATTTTTGCAGGACCCTGGGATATATTCATGGAATCCAAGGAAGAGGTGAACGCCCAGTCCTTGGGAAAGGCAAAGCAATGGAGCAGATATATGACTGCCGTCAGCATCCAGTCTGTCTCGTGTCTCTGCTATTTTTCACTGTGCCAGCTTAGTTTTTCCCTTTTACTGTGGACTTCTCCAGCTGACAATAAGCATGGTCCTTCACAGCTTCTCAATACTTCACCGTATAGTTTTCGGCCATTGACCATACTTCATCCTGATTTTCTCTTAGTCCCAAATCCCAAAATACTAAGTCAGTTGACTATCACTTATGGTCAGGAAGTAGGGATTAGTTGAGAAAATGAAAGTTTTTGTGATACATATTGATAGACTAGAGAAACAGGAAGGCCCCCCAAAAAAGTGGTACTGTTCTTTTTTTCAAGATTTATTTTTATTTGAGAGAGTGTGAGAGAGAGAGAAAGAGACGGAGAGAAAGAGTGAGTGGGAGAGGGTGAGAGGGAGAGGGAGAGGAAGAGAGAATCCTCAAGCAGACTCCCCGCTGAGCACAGAGTCTGATGCAGGGCTAGATCCCAGGACACTGAAATCATGACCTCAGCTGCAATCAAGAGTTGGCCACTTAACCAACTGAGGCACCCAGGCACCCCAAAGTGGTACTGTTCTAAGAAGAAAGGGTGCTGGACACGTAAAGCAACGGGTGCATCCTATAGTAACTCTTGGTAGGCTCCCCTATAGTAGCACTTGGTAGATGCTTCCCACAGCAGCAAGTAAGAGGCACTTAACCAAGATATATTGGCTCAGTAAATGAATGGCTGAATAAAATGAACAAAGGATTTAACCTCTTTGAGTCTCTTTTCCTCCTGTAAGATGAGAATACCATTTATTTTATAGACCTGTGTTGAGAATAAAGTACTTGCGCACTGGCAGATAATAGACACTCAGTAAACGCTATCTAAATGTCTAATCCCTCATCTGGGTTGGGATTGGGAGGAGGACTTAGGAAGAATGTAACGTAGCCAGTCACTTTTTAAAGTTTCATCAACATGATGGTCTGATAAAATCTCTATCAGTCTCTATGTCCCATCTTGTCTCCTAATCGTTCTTAAATCAACATAAAGCCCAGGACTCTCCCTTGGCTCAGGCTGAGTTGCCACATTGCTTAAGGGAAACTCTAGGGCATCACAGAACAAGCTCTCATTTGCATCTATAAGAGACTATATTCATATGTTCAGAAGACTAACAGAAACTCAAGGTTAAGAACCTCTGACCTCCCTGATCAATATTTATTCTTTGACAAGCAAAGTTTCAGCTTACCTGTTCACCAAACTAGCTCACACAGCCCACACTCAAACTATTGATTCTCTCACTTTCTTGAATGTTCTTGGGTTGCTCTTTCTCCTTATCTCCTATTAAAATGATTATTCCTGCCTTCACTTGCATAGCTCTTCATCCTTCAGTGTCTGCTCTGGCTCTATAACTTGCCTGGCCCATGCCCATCCACCTCCAGAAGTCCTTTAACAACTTTCCCCCAGGTCTGGTACAGAACATTTATGCTCAAGCCAGGTATCCTGAGGCTCTCACCTCCCACCCCAATTTCCCTTACCAAACTGTACCAAAATTCTAAACCCATAATGGGCAATACTAATAAAGATTTCTGATGAATGAACATTTCCATCCACTGATGAAATGCTTTATGGGAACCATAGATAGCTACAAAGCTTCCTAACAGCTCTCCCATGGTGGTGTTATTAAAGCCATCCCACTCCTTATTATAGCTCCTGTCTCTTAGATGATTAACAGTTTTGGGAGATGAAACTTCTCTTTTACCGAGAAGAGTTTCTTAAATCTTTCTGCTAAGAGGCACTTTCCAGTGGTATCTCCTGGTGCTGGAATACACTTTACAGGTTGTCTATGACATTGGTCCTTAAGGTTTTATCTGAATTTTCTCTAGATGTCCCCAAGGGGTGATTGAATCTGTACATACATTTATGATTTATTTGTGACTTCTAAAGGTACACCTATTTCCTCCATCTGCCAAATTAGACCTCTCCCACTCTTATCTGATTCTTTCTTACATACTGAGGAACGTTTTGCCCTCCTGTGAACTTCGATCATGAAATCCTCTGGCATCCATTAGAGACCTTTGACGTCCCCTCTTCTCCATGAGACAACTTCGTGAAAGTATGTGGGATCCAGATTGTGTCTCCTTTGTTTTCTCTTTCCCAGCACCATCAGCCTTAAAAGCATTACCTGTTGCTCATATGTTAAGGTTTTGAGTCCACTAACCTTTTCTCAGGATACATTCTAATCTATTAATTTTCTTATTAAAATTCTTAATTTGGGGGTACCTGGGGGGTACAGTCGGTTAAGCATCTGACTCTTGGTTTTGGCAGGTCGGGATCTCGTGTTCATGAGATCAAGCCCCATGTCAGGCTCCATGCTCAGTATGGAGTCTGCTTGAGATTTTCTCCCTTTCCCTCTGCCCCTCCAGCTCATTCTCTCTCTCTCTCAAATAAATAAATAAATCTTTAAAAAAATTATTAGTTTTAACCAGCTGACTCTTTTTGAAGCCTATAGAATAGAGGATGTCTGAAATGTCCTTCAGGCATAATAAATACTAAATATATAGGGATTAGGAACTTTCTTTGGATATAGAGACATTCTAAGTTGGAAACATTTGTTGAGGATAAAAGTTTAGCCTGAGTAAAAATTAGGATGTCCATTTTCATAATTGTTCTAGTCTTGTCTCAAAAGCAGTAGGAGATTAGCATAATGGTAGCATGAATAAAAACCATCAATGGTTACCCTGGCCTTCTGCTAATGCTTTGGATATGTCAAGTTTTTTTCACCTCAAAACCTTTGCAAGTGTTCTTTCCTTTACCGGGAATACTCTCTGCAACCTCTTTCCCTCAAATTTTTACCTGCCAGTTTCTTATGCCTCAAGTCTCTGAGAAACTTTCCCTTGATGCCTTTACCCTCCACCCTAATCCCCCACCTAATTCAGGTCATCCATCATTATTTCCCAACCTGCCTTTAACTTTTCCTTATGGCAAACATCACAATTTCAAATATATTTATTTGTATTATTATTTAACACCTGTCTTCTCCACTAGACTGTAACTTCCAGAAAGGTTCCAATCCTATCTGCTTTTGTTTACTGTGAAATTTTTAGTGCCTGGCAGAGAGCCTGGTTTATGTTGGGAATTCACATAGTATTTGCTGGAGGAAGGAAGGAAGGAAGGAAGGAAGGAAGGCGGGCAGGAAGGCGGGCAGGAAGGAGGGAAGGAAGGAGGGAAGGAAGGAGGGAAGGAAGGA